>NC_073313.1:306177407-306409850 GCF_027595985.1 Sorex araneus | reverse complement strand
AGCATACAGACCCCAATGATGCCTACAGTTTTTTTTGTTCCGTGTCCCCAAGAGAGAGGTTATCTATCTCAGTACTGGTAGTACCTCATATCAGGGCAGCTTACAATTACCCACCATGTGATTTATCCCTGTTGGTCTCTGACACCAGATCAATGACATGAGCATGGGCTAAGTGTGACTGATGATTGGCAGTCTGGTTTTCCTGGTGTTGTTTATTGTTTTCTTAAAACACATTGTTAGCTAGGAAACTGTCTACTAAAGTGTTAAATAGTGCATAAGACAGGAGGCTACATAGTCTTAAATTATACTAAATTATACTAAACTCAAATGTAAAATAGCTACTGAGTTGTACTAGTTGTGTCTCGAATCTCTCCACTACTATCCTTTGCAGAGACAGTCATACATTGGAAAATACGGCACCGTCTCAGACCAAAGTCACTCTAGGACCAGGCTTGTAACTGACCTATAAAACATGCTTACCATTTTTGGGGCCCTGGTTTTGAAACCTAATACACCATGAGAGCATTCTAGATCAACAGTGGTTGAATTGTTACTTTTGGTCTCTCGTGAAGTCATAGAAACAATCCTTATGAGTTGGTCTAGAGCTAATGTTGTGAGGGTGCCTCGATGTTGCAGACACAGTGGTCTTCAGAGCAGGTCTGGGGTATCCTGGAGGAGGAATGAGGCTGCAGTAGCCACTCTAGAGAGGAGCCTGGAGCCCTCTGCTTCCTGCCAACTCCCCCCCAAGTGTGCCATTATCCTTACAGGCTCCTTCTGATATCTGGGAGCCTCCTGCCTTTTCAAACATAACACTGTGACATATCCTGGCATCACAGTCCCTAGTACCCTAGTACTTGCTTATTTGTGCCTGACTTCTCTAAACACTGGTCACCTCCAATATGACAATAAGAATGCCCATAATGCCCAAAAGAAAAGAGAGACAGGGGAGAGAAAGTGTCTGTCAAAGAAGCAGGGTGGTGTGTGGGTTCAGGAAGAAAAAATAAAAACAGGGAGAAAAAAACTCTGACCATTTGTTAGTCATTTTTGCTCAACTAACAGCATTCTATTAGAAATTTGACCACTTTGTATATTCACATTATTGTGTAAAACTTCCCCTTTAGGAAAAAGCCCTGGAGAGTCCCCTGGTAAAATAGTTTATATCTGAGACCATATAACTAGGCACACGAAATGTACCCAAACAGCATCAGTATAACCAAAAGTGATAGATTAAACCATTGAGTGTATTTGAGTTGTAGAAGGCACCATAGGCAAAGGAGAGAGAGAGGGACGGAGGGAGAGAGAGAGAGAGAGAGAGAGAGAGAGAGAGAGAGAGAGAGAGAGAGCCCAGACTTTATGCTTGGAAGTTCCTGCTGATTGACCCATCAGAGAGGACGTCCCTGAGGCAACAGTCCAGCCTCTGCTCATTATTGAATGTGGAGGTGCTCACTCACTGTCCTTAATGTCTCTGCCAAACAATGGCTCACATGTTGGGATCCAGGTTTAGGCTGACATTGCTTTGAATATGTGGATTCCTGTGGGTCCCTGGGACTGCCTAGGTCACACTAAATTTGCACAGCCTTTGCTTATCTCTGCTGTGTCTGTTTCATTCTCAGCAACTGACAGTGTTAGACTGAGGTTGAAGATGACTGTCTCATTGACTTTAGTGAGGTACATATTTGTATACTCCGGTTTACTGACAGACTGGACAGCATCTGTCCCAAAGACTTGGGGGAAGTCTCTCTAAATCAAGGCAGCTCAGAGATCATCAGCTGAAACCTATTAAGTTGCTGTATTATCAATGGCCACGAGATGGCAGACAAACCCCATACGTGACAAGAGAGACCCTGAATCCTAGAAACCCTGAGACAGTAACAGGTCCATTGTCAGCAGGGACATGGCTGTGGTGGGAAAGTATGAAAGTTGTTAGAGAATGAGTTGTAGCCAGGTTTTTGCCCTTTCATGATGTGGGGATAGAAGTCCTGTCCTGCCTCTCTGCTATGGACTTTTGATCCCCATCCAATGCTTGTAATTTGACTTAAGTTCCTCTGTGATGTTTCAGAGATAGACAAGTAGAGTCAGTCAAGTTAAAATGAGCTCACAGGAGGGGGATTGGATGGGAGTTAGGGACACCAGGGAACACCGCCTCAACGCCCCCTCCCAGTCCCCACAGGCACAAATTCTTAGAGAGGCTTGTGAGGGCAAGGAGAGGGAGGAGCTTTGCTGACAGGAGGAGGGTCTCACAGGAAGTGACCCTGGACGACCTTGACCTTCACTTCCCAGCCTCCCAGAGTGGGAGAATCCCATGAGTGTGGGCAAGCCCCCAGACTGTCTGTTCCTGTGAGGGAGCTTCACACTGGCACCCTCTGAGCAGGGTCTGTCTTAAGGACCCATCAGAGAGGATGTCCCTGAGGCAACTTTCCTCCTTTTGTTTCTTCTTTTCTGACTGCTAGAACTCAGAAATCATTTTCACTTTCTCAGGCAACACCTTGTTGATGAAACTGCTATCTGTTTAATTTCGACCAGAAATCCATCAAATGAATGAACTATCACCTTGATAATTATGTTTTGGGTGTCCTTATGCTGCTCCACTCAGAGGCCATGGGGAACACAATGCGACCCACCTCCTGTCCCCCTGGCTGTTCCAGGAGAAGGTCAGTGTCCCTGCAGGGCCAAAATGAGTGCTCAGAGCATCAGAGACTGAATCTAGCTCCAAATCTTCTGCTCAGCCCATTCCCCCCGAGGCTCTGCAGGATGGTGACAGCTGCTCTGTCCCCTCCTCACTATCAGAGGAAGCTGCCACAGGAGCTCAGACAACCTCTGTGTGCTAATCCACCATTTGCAGATCCTGTGGAGGAATCTTCAATTTAGGGCCTCTTGTGACAACAGGATTGTGTGAACACCCTGAAGTCTCATCCTCCTTCTCCCCCAACCCCCTCCCCTGGCCATCAGAACCACCTCAGGACAACTCCTCTGGAGCAGACAGTGCAGGCAAAACTGTGTTTCTTTTCTAAGTTTCTCTTCTGCATACAAACACCAGTTAACCAGGCTTCACTGTCCTCTGGTGTCCTTTGTAACTGAGGTAAATTTCTCTCCCATCCTACCAAAGCAACACTTTTTCTTCCCTATCTCAGTGAATCCCTACACGGGATTGTCCTTTGGTAAGTGGCTGTTGGGAATCATGGAGTAGGAATTGGTTAGAAGTTTGTTCATGGGGCCACCAGTGGTCCAGTGAGAGCAGAACCCTGGCAGCCTTAAAAGTCAATAGAGGGAGGGGGAGGATGAGAAAGGGAGGGTATACTGGGGTTATTGGTGGTGGGGAATGTGCACTGGTGGAAGGATGGGGGTTTGACCATTTTGTGATTATAACCCAAACATGAAAACTTGTAACTATCTCACAGAGATTCAATAAAAATAAAATCAATGGTGGATTGGTGTGTGTGTGTGTGTGTGTGTGTGTGTGTGTGTGTGTTTGTGTGTGTGTGTGTGTTGGAATTGGGAAAGTTATCTCCTGCCTGAGTCAGGTGTGAGGCATCAAATGGCTCTGGAGGGTCCTGCCAGGGCCCTGCAGAACATGAGGCTCCCTGTGCTGCCCTGTCTGACAGAAGCACCGGGGGACGCCCCAGTCACAGGCTGATCACTGGGAGGAAACCCATCCCCACTAGAATCCATGATCACTCTAGGGCTCCCCTGGGACCTTCTGTGCTACCTTCCATGGATCTCCAGCCCTACCCAGGACTCTGGAATTCTCAGAAATAGAAAATTACCAGCTGGGTCAGCAGTTCATGGAGGAGAGTCCTCGGATATCAGGAATGTTGAATTCAATGATGTAGATAGTCCATGGGTCTTTCCATATTTTGCTGGTTTTCACTCCCAGGGGAATTCTCCTGAAAGAAGAAACTGAATAAATGGGGGTAGGGAGGTGGGTATGGGGAAGTCATCACTAGAGACTATACTGACTCATCTCACCCAGCACTCTACCCTCACCAGCTCATAGGCCCCTGTTAGAGCCTAGATCCCAGGTTGGACACTCCCTCGTGCCCACTTTGATGCCCACCTTAAGACCTGAGATTCATTTCTCTGTGGGGTTAAACCCTAAGCTTACTTGATTCTCAATACACTGGACCTGGGCTTGCTGAGGGCTGCCAAAGTGAAAAGAGATGTGTGGAAAGGTAATACAGTTTGTAGGGTGTTTGCCTTGCATGTGGCAAACCAAGATTCAATCCTTGGCATTCCATAGGGTATCTATCCCACAGCCCATCACCAAGTCTTGTCAGGATTGATTCCAGAGTATAGGGCCAGAAGTAAGTCTAAGGAACTAATAAGTGTGCTCCAAAACAAAAAAAAATAAAAAATTTGAAAAAGAGATGTATAGTAAAGATGTGAGCTGAAAGAGCACAGTGCATTCAAGGTGAATTTGGTGGATACAACTCATCTCACCAATCCCTTCTGGACTCATTTCCATTGGGTCAGCACAGAAGAGAATCTTTCAGGGAAAGAGGGACTGAAAAACATGGAAAACTCTTTCTTTTTTTTTAATTTTTTTTATTTTATTCTTTAATTAGTGAATCACCATGAGGGTACAGATACAGATTCACACATGTTAGAACTTATTTTTCCCTCATACAATGTTACCAACACATCCCTCCACCAGTGCCAATTTGCCATCACCAATAAACCCAGTATCCCTCCCCTCATATCACTCCCTTTTGATCTCTCTCTCTCTCCAATTGGGTGTTGTGATTTGCAATAGGAGTATTGAGTGGCCATTGTGCTCAGTCTCTAGTCTACTTTCAGCGCACATCTCCCTTCCCAGGCGGGATCTCCAACCACATTTTACTTGGTGTTCCCTTCTCTATCTGAGAAACCTTTTCCCCAGCTGTGAGACCAGCTTCCAAGCCATGGAGCCAACCTACTGGTACTTATTTCTACTATTCTTGGATATTGGTCTCCTATTCTGTTATTTTATATTCCACAGATGAGTGAAATCTTTCTATGTCTGTCTCTCTCTTTCTGACTCATTTCACTTAGAATGAAACTTTCCAAACATGGAAAACTTTCTAAAGAAAAAAAAAGTGCATGTCAGTGGTTTTAGGAAGGCAGAGAGCTTTCCTAAATGTGGAGAACAAACTTCCTAATCTGAGGCATAGCAGGAAGTGGTGAGACTGTCTCTCAGGAATAAATTTGGACACAGCTTGTTAACCAAGGCCCCAGAAGTTTACTTCTGTTAATTCATTTCTGGTTGGTAGTGATGACATCTCTAAACCCCCAAAATACCAGGATATCAATGCCAAATGGAAGATTGCATGCCCCCAATTTGATCCAAAGATGTAAAGTGGAAGGAGTCTAAAATTCCTAGAGGGTCTGTGTGGATGTGGTCTGACAGAGCCTGTCCATGGGAAAAGAGAGCAAGAAGCCATGTCCTGACTCCCAGGAGACCAGTGGCCCCTCCCTTCTGTGCTCATACTAGGGCCCTCCAGGGGCCCGGGGATGACCATGTTCTTTGTGGGCAAAGTTCTGCTTCCCCACAGGGACCCACACCCCTGACTTCCCTGCAGCTGGGCTGGTCCCCACACACACCCTCCCCCCTCTGCCTGCCCAGCCTGCCCAGCCCCCTCTCATTTGCAAGTCCTCAGAGCTCATGCCTGGACACTCAATAATAGTCTGTGTCCCCCTGCAGGGTCAGTCTCTGTCACACCCAGAGTGGACATGAGGGCCCCTGTGCAGCTCCTCAGCTTCCTGCTGCTCTGGCTCCCGGGTAAGGAGGGAAATGAGGGTTTACTGGAGGTTTAATGAGGTTTCAGGGAAGATAACTTTAAAATACAATGAATGTTGGTAATGATGTGTGTTTCTATTTTCAATTCCAGTTTCCTGGTGTGATGTCCAGATGACCCAGATTCCCTCCATGTCTGCATCTCTGGGAGACAAAGTCACCATCACCTGCAAGGCCAGTCAGAGCATTAGCAATTATTTAGACTGGTATCAGCAGAAACCAGGGAAAGCTCCCAGGCTCCTGATCTATAGGGCAACCAATTTAGGACCAGATGTCCCTTCCCGGTTCAGTGGCAGTGGATCTGGGACAGATTTCACTCTCACCATCAGCACCTTCAAGGCTGAAGATGTTGCCACTTATTACTGTCTACAGTATGATAAGCTCCCTCCCACAGTGATACATACCCGTACATAAACCCCCAGAGATCAGCTGTGTGAGTCTGGGCAGCCCCAGCACCTCCTCCCAGAGTCTCCCCAGCTGAGGGTGTGTCAGATGTAGCCAGGCTGTGCAATGATGGACAATTCTGGTCCATGTGAAAGTAACAGTATTAGGCTCCATTATTCTCCATCTCATCCCAGCCTCACCGGCATGACAACAGAACTACAGATTGAATTTATAGAGATAATTTTCCTGAAGTAACAGTTGACAGTGTAATTTAGAGTTCATATGTGCTGTCCTGGTCACTCTAGAGGCCTAGAAACCATGTTTTACTGGATATTTTTAATAATCACAAATATTGCCATCCTTCTTTTGAGGACTCTTGAGCAGCTTCATAGCTCACACTGTGGGTATATCACAGGGTGCATCCTCACGCGCCATGATGTCCTGTCTGATGTGGGCAGAGGCTGATGGCCCGAGGCTCCTCGCTCGTGTAGAATCTCTGGGTTCAGATCTGGTCCGGATAATTTCAGAGGAGGCACGAAGTTGTTGAGAAGTCAACATCAGGTGTCAGGAGCCCTCTGCTCCCTGACATTTTGCCACGCTCACCTGTCATTTCTTCCTACTTCTTTTCTGAAATTACATCTGTGTCATGTGAGGATGAAAGAAAGTTCTGCTTTCCACCGAGATGCGACCCGGGTGGCCACAGGTTCGTGTGGCCACTCTGCTGCTTATCGGCTATGATCTCCGAGGCCAACTAGACTACTTTTGGTTCCAGCAGCTGCTTGCAGAAGTGTCTCTAGACTGTGAACTAAGCCATAGCCCCTCGCCGGCCAAGGAGGGAAAAGGTCTTTCTTTCCCAGCCTTTTTTCCCTTTTTGGGAAAGACGGTGTGGAGTCCACATCTTATAAGGACCATTAAGGAGGTACTTGGAGGCAGGGGAAGAAGAAAAAAAGAGAGGTATGAACATACAACAGCGGGACGCTCGGGTGATCTCGGGACGGTGGCAATACCGGCGTGCTCTCTGCCGAGATGCAATCTGGGTGGCCACACATTTGTGCGACGCTCTACTGCTGATCGACCACGATCCGGAGGCCAGCTAGACTACGTTTGGTACCAGCAGCTGCTTGTAGAAAGTCTCTAGACTGTGAAATGAGCCATAGCCCCATGCTGCCCCAGGAAGGGAAATGATGCAATTTCTAACATAAATCTCCTTGGACTTAGTTACTAAAATACTAAAATACAGAAATCCTAAACTGTATCTCTTCATTCTCAGCAATGGAAAACTAATTATCAAATGTTTCCTTTTCAGCAGGGCTTTTTTTTGGGGGAAACTCCAACAACAAGAGTGAGTTTTGTGTTGAAATGTGGAATGAAATCAAGGTAAAGAGAAAGTGAAGTGAAATTTATCAGCTATGCAGGCGGGGGTTGGGGGTGGTGGGGTGGGAGGTATACTGGGGTTTTTGGTGGTGGCATGTGCACTGGTGAAGGGACGGGTGTTCGAGCATTGTATAACTAAGACATAAGCAGCCTGAAATCATTGTATTGTTCCACATGGTGATTCAATAAAATAAATGAATTTAGAAAGAAAGAGAGAAAGAAAGAAAGAAAGAAAGAAAGAAAGAAAGAAAGAAAGAAAGAAAGAAAGAAAGAAAGAAAGAAAGAAAGAAAGAAAGAAAGAAAGAAAGAAAGAAAGAAAGAAAGAAAGAAAGAAAGAAAGGAAGGAAGGAAGGAAGGAAGGAAGGAAGGAAGGAAGGAAGGAAGGAAGGAAGGAAGGAAGGAAGGAAGGAAGGAAGGAAGGAAGGAAGGAAGTTGTGCTTAACTCCTGGTGACACGCATCCCTCCTGAATTCCTGGCCCCCTGTTAGTTGTTACTTCCCAACTAATTGAGCAGTCTATTTATTTATTTAATTATTATTTGGGGGGTCCTTCTTTTATTTATTTATTTATTCATTCATTTATTTATTAGTGAATCACTGTGGGGGTATCAGTACAGACTTACAAACTTTCATGCTTGTGTTTCAGTCATACAATGATCGAGTACCCATCCCTCCACCAGTGTCCATTTTCCACAACCAACAGTCCCTGCATCCTTCCCCCCCATCCTTGTCCCATTCCCCTCCCCCCACCCCACCTCTGTGGCAGGGCATTCCCTTTTGCGCTCTCTCTCTCTCTCTCTCTCTCTCTCTCTCTCTCTCTCTCTCTCTCTCTCTCTCTTCTTGCTTTTTGGGTCACACCTGGTGTTGCACAGAAGTTACTCCTGGATCCACACCAGGAATTACTCCTGGCCATGCTCAGGGGATCATATGGGATTCTGGGAATCGAACCCGGGTCGGCCGCATGCAAGACAAACGCCCTACCCGCTATGCTTTCACTCCAGCCCCTCCCTTTTGCTCTCTCTCTTCTCTTGGGTATTGTGGTTTGCAGTAGTGGTATATAGTGGTCATCGTGTTCAGTCTATAGTCATCTTTCAGCCCGCCTGTTCCATCCCAAGCAGGCACCCTTTACTTGGTGGTCCCTTCTCTATTTTCTTTCCCCCCAGGATGGGAGGCTGGCTTCTAAGCTGTGGAGTAATCAGTAATCCTCCTGGTACTTATCTCTGATGTTCTTTGGTGTTACTCTCCCATTCTGTTACTTTACATTCCACAGATGAGTGCAATCTTTCTATGTCTGTCTCTCTTTCTGACTCATTTCACTTACCATGATACTTTCCATGTTGTTCCACCTATATGCAAATTTCATGAGTTCATCTTTTCTAACACCTGCATAGTATTCCATTTGTGTAGATGTACCAAAGTTTCGTTAACCGGTCATCTGTTCTCAGGCACTCTGGTTTTTTCCACATTCTATCTATTGTAAACAGTGACAGTGTTGCAATGAACATGTAATTGCAGATGTCATTTCTACTATACTTTTTTGCATCTCTGGGATATATTCCCAGAAGTGGTATTGCTGGGTCAAATGGGAGCTCAATTTCTAATTTTCTGAAAAGCGTCCATACTATTTTCCAAAAGTGCTGAGCCATTCGGTATTCCCACAAGTATTCTGTGCATGGTTGACTTCTATCTTCAGTGCATTGTGGTCTGAAAAGGTAGTTTATACAATTTCTATCTTGCTGAATCTATTTAGGTATGTTTTGTGACCCAGCACATGGTCTGTTTTGGAAAATATTCTGTGTGTGCTGAAAAATAAATGTGTGTTCTTTCTTTTGGGGATGCAAAGCCCTGTATAGATCTATTAGCCCTCTCTCTCTTCTATCTCTTCCTTCAAAGCCAGTATTTCCGGGGCTGGAGTGATAGCATAGCGGGTAGGGCATTTGCCTTGCACATGGCCGACCCGGGTTCAAATCCCAGCATCCCATATGGTCCCCTGAGCACTGCCAGGAGTAATTCCTGAGTGCAGAGCCAGGAGTAACCCCTGTGCATCGCCAGGTGTGACCCAAAAACAAACAAACAAACAAAAAAACAAAGCCAGTATTTCCATGCTGAGTTTTAATCTTGTTGATCTATCTAGAGGTGATAGGACTGTGTTGAAGTCTCCAGCTACTATTGTGTTGCTAGCAATGTCCTTGTTCGAATCTGTTAGCAGTTGTTTTAAGTACTTAGGAAGTCCCTTGTTAGGTGTGTACAAGTTTAGAACTGTGATTTCTTCCTGCTTTACATATCTCTTGACTAGGAAGAATTGGCCTTCGCTGTCCCTTCTAATCTTTTTCAACCTGAAATCTATGTTGTCAGATACTAGTATGGCCACCCCAGCTTTTTTTTTTTTTTTTTTTTTTTTTTTTTAAATTTATTTATTTTTAATTAGAGAATCACCGTGAGGGTACAGTTACAGATTTATACACTTTTGTGCTTATACTTCCCTCATACAAAGTTTGGAACCCATCCCTTCACCAGTGCTCATTCTCCACCACCCGTAAACCCAGTGTCCCTCCCACCCACCCCAATCCCATCTCCCCCCCACCCCACCCTGCCACTGTGGCAAGGCATTCCCTTCTGTTTTCTCTCTCTAATTAGCTGTTGTGGTTTGCAATAAAGGTGTTGAGTGGCCGCTGTGCTCAGTCTCTAGCCCTCATTCAGCCCGCAACTCCCTTCCCCCACATGGCCTTCGACTACAATGTAGTTGGTGATCGCTTCTCTGAGTTGACCTTTCCCCAGAACGTGAGGCCAGCCTCGAAGCCATGGAGTCAACCTCCTGGTACTTATTTCTACAGTTCTTGGGTGTTAGTCTCCCACTCTGTTATTCTATATACCATAGATGAGTGCAATCTTTCTATGTCTGTCTCTCTCTTTCTGACTCATTTCACTCAGCATGAAACTTTTCATGCCCATCCACTTGACTACAAAATTCTTGACCTCCTTTTTTCTAACAGCTGCATAGTATTCCATTGTATAGATGTACCAAAGTTTCCTCAACCAGTCATCCGTTCTGGGGCATTCGGGTTTTTTCCAGATTCTGGCTATTGTAAACAGTGCTGCGATGAACATACATGTGCAGATGTTGTTTCGATTGTACTTTTTTGCCTCTCTGGGATATATTCCCAGCAGTGGTATTGCTGGGTCAAATGGGAATTCAATATCTAATTTTTTGAGAGTCGTCCATATTGTTTTCCAGAAGGGCTGAACCAGTCGGCATTCCCACCAGCAGTGAAGAAGGGTCCCTTTCTCCCCACATCCTCTCCAACAGCGGTTGCTTTTGTTCTTTTGGATGTGTGCTAGTCTCTGTGGTGTGAGGTGGTATCTCAAAGTTGTTTTGATCTGCATCTCTCTGATGATTAGTGACGCAGAGCACTTTTTCATGTGCCTTTTGGCCATTCGTATTTCTTCCTTGGTAAAGTTTCTGTTCATTTCTTCGCCCCATTTTTTGATGGGGTTGGATGTTTTCTTCTTGTAGAGTTCAACCAGTGCTTTATATACCATTGATATCAACCCCTTATCTGATGGGTATTGTGTAAATATCCTTTCCCATTCTGTGGATAGTCTTTGTATTCTGGTCACTGTATCTCTTGCGGTGCAGAAGCTTTTTAGTTTAATGTAGTCCCATTTGTTGATCTCTGTTTTTACTAGATTGCTTAGTTCCGTGTCACGTTTGAAGATACCTTTATCTTCAATATCGTGGAGGGTTTCGCCGACCTTGTCTTCAATGTACCTTATGGTTTGTGGTCTAATGTTGAGGTCTTTAATCCATTTTGATCTGACTTTTGTGCATGGTGTCAGGTCAAGGTCTAAACCCATTTTTTTGCATGTGCTTGTCCAGTTGTGCCAGCACCATTTGTTAAAGAGGCTTTCCTTGCTCCACTTCACATCTCTTGCTCCCTTATCAAAGATTAGATGGTCATACATTTGAGGTTGTGTGTAGGGATATTCCACCCTGTTCCATTGGTCTACGGCTCTGCCTTTGTTCCAGTACCATGCTGTTTTAATTGTTACTGCTTTGTAGTAAAGTTTGAGGTTGGCCACCCCAGCTTTTTTGAAGGAGTTGTTTGCTTATAGAATTGTTTTCCATCCTTTGACTTTGAGTCTGTTTGCTCTGACTGTTCAAATGTGTTTCTTGTAGGCAGTAGAATGTGGGTTTAATTTCTGAATCCTTTTTGTGACTCTCTGTCTCTTTATTAGTGCATTTAGTCCATTGACATTAACAGAAATTATTGTCATGGGTTTTGTGCCATCTTTTTCTAGGGGAGTCTTGTGCATGTAGGTTCTTTTTTGTTTTTTCTTTTCTTGTTTAGTTTTGAGTCTATGAAGTTCCTGAGCTGTTGTTTATTTATGAAATAGTGTATCATTGCTTCCAGTTCGAGTGAGAGCTTAGCCAGATAAAGTATTCTTCGTGCGGTGTTCATTTCATTGAGTATTTTCACTATATCCGACCATTGTCTTCGGGCTTGGAGGGTTTCCTCTAATAGTTCTGCTGTAAATCTCAGAGGTGCTCCTTTGTATGTGATTTCCTTCTTTGACCTTGCTGCTTGCAGTATTGTGTCTCTATCTATGGCATCCATCATTCTGACTATGATATGTCTTGCAGTCTTTTTCCTAGGGTCTCTTTTAGCTGGCACTCTTCGGGCTCCTTGGATCTAGATGCCTGCATTCTCCAGCTCTGGAAATTTTCAGCAATGATATTTTTGACTGTGGCTTCTTCGTTGGGGTGGTCTTCCTGTCTTTCTGGTACTCTGATGATTCTAATGTTGTTCCTCTTGGAATCAACCCTTAGGTCTCTGATTTGCCTGAGATCTATTTTGAGGTCTTTTCCCATTGCTTGTTGTTGCCTGTAAGCTTCCTACAGCTCATCTTCAAGCTCACTGATTCTGTCTTCACCTGTGGTCATTCTATTATTGAGGGCACCCACCGATTTTAATTCCATCTACAGAATCCTTAATTTGTAACACTTCATTTTGGTTTTTTTATTAATTTCTGCTCTCATTTCTCTCTGTATTTTCTCAGCTGTCCGTTCCATTGTTTCTTTCATGTCCTTCTTTAATTTCCTGGATGTCTGTTGAGCCATTTCTTTGAGATCATTGAACATCTTCAATATTTCATCTCTGAATTCTTTACCAGAAAGATCATATTTGTGGGTAATGCTTGTTGAGATGCCTGGACCCTTTTCATCATCTTCTCCTTGTGGTGGGGAGTTTCGTTGTTTCTTCATGTGTTTGTAGTAGTGTGGTGGTGGAACTTCCAGTTCACTATCAGTATTCCCCTCTTCCTCTCAGGTGCTCCTCGGGGGCTTAGTTGAGGTCTCTAGTGAAGCTTCGGAGGATGTGTTCTTTACTATAGGACTTGTAGAACTTCTTGTGATGCCAGTATTAGGGTGCAGTTGGAATACGCTAATGGACTATTGTCCTAATGTATTTGAGATGGCCAGGATCATCTACTCAGAAATATAACTCAGGTTATATTTTCTCTGTCAAGCTCTTTGTACATAAACATAATGAAATTCATTTCACTAGTACAGGAAAAGACAATTTCTAGTACTTGTTTCTAACAATATGGAATTTCTGTTAACCTGATACCAACAGACATCAAAGAATTGTTGACTCCCATGACTGTCTTAAAATCTGAGACTGTGAATATCTGAGCAGGGAATTGTCTCATACTGGACATGTGGGAGATGGAGATGCAGCACGGTCAGAGTTTTCCTAAGGATGATGTGGACACATATTCGTGGGAATAAAGTATCTGATACACTAGAAATCTATTATTTGTAAACGAAAAAGGGATAAAAGCCCAGTTATTACATATTAAAACTGAAAAAAATCTCCATTCAAACCCTTACCTTTTGGGCAATCCCCAAGGCTTTTGGTTGTTTTATATAAAGAAAAGAGAAAACACAGTCACTTTGCTCACATGCAGGCGCCCCTCCTTAGTATGTGTTTTAACTGACACACCCACTTATGTATTTGCATTTTTCCCGGGGGGAGTAGACATAACGGTCAGCTCTGCTCTTGCTTTCACTCATCAGAACTCCTGTGGTCAACTTCTCAAAATGAGGTTTGCAGCTCAGATCCTTGGGCTGTTGATACTCTGGTGAATGGGAACGGACACAGAGGACCTGAGAAATGGAAACAATTCAGGAGGGGTGTGTGGGGGATCCTTGTGTGTCTGTCTCTGTGTTGGATGATGCATTTCTTACTAATGGAGAAAATGATGGTTAGAGCTGAGAGAGTGAGACACATTCTGGAAGGAACAAGGGCCTGTGCTCTGGAGAAATGCATAAGAAAGTAGAGATGACACAGATAGACAGAGACTGCTCCTCTTCAATAAACTCTCAATTCCTATGGCAAGGTTTTGCAGGATGGAGCCTGAGGATGGTGGATTCAACTTACATCTAAGGCATGCAAGATATAAAGTATCTTCACACAGTGGTACAGCCCGAACACCAACCTCCCTGTGTGGCCTGGACCAGATTCTTATACATGTTCTTTGCTAGTGAGCGAACAGACAGTAGAGTCTCTAAGTCAGTGAGAGGAATGCATTGGGGGTGTCACAGGAGAAGGCTGCAGCTGTGGGTGTGAACCAGGAGAGCCCTGCCTTACTGCAGACACCCCCCATTAGGGCCTTGTCAGAGGCTCAGGCCTGGCCTGGCAGAGAAGAAGGAATGTAGGAGGGTCTATGCCACGAATGACAATTTTACTTAACTGACAGCTGATGGGAAGCCCAACATTATCCCACCTGCACTGGGAAATGCTTTTACCTATGCATCTGTTGAGTGACACAGTGTCTTTAATAAGATCTTAAAGCATGATGGGATTATGCTTTAGAACAAAGCATAATGAAGAGTTCCTTATATGGGGTCAAAGTGATAGTACAGACGGTAAGGAGCTTCTCTCATGTGTAGTCAACCCGTGTTGCATCACCAGTATCCCATACTGTTTCCTTTGAGAGTTTTCTCTAAGCCAGGAAGAAGCTTAGAGGTCCATTGCCTGGTGTACCCCCAAAACAATGAAACAAATAAACTGTTCCTACATCCCTAGCCTCCTTTCCCCAGTCCCTTTCGCCTCCTCCACCTGCACCTCCAGGGCTCCTCCTATGCATCCCTGATGGAGACTCCAGTGTGTCAGCTCTGAATCTCTGTCCTGACCTCACAGGCCCCAGTTCATCTTGTCCAGACTTTGTAATTTAGGGTCCCTGATGATTGTCTCTGTGAGACACCCCAGCCTCTGTTTACATACACCCACTGAATGTGGATGTGCTCACCAGCTGTCCTAATGTCCCTGCCAACATAAACACTGACTCACCTGTTGGGACCCAGTTTGTAGGGAGCGGCACTACATTGAATAAACAGATTCCTGTGAGCTCAATGGGGCTGCCAGGGCACGCTAAATCTTGGACAGTCCTTCTATGTGTGTTTGTAGGTCTCATTGTGTGTCTGTTTGTCTCATTGACTGGCCTTTTGAGGTACATTTCCACTTAGTCTGACTTGGGTTTACAGTCTCTGTTCCAAGGATTTAGGGAAAGTCTGGCTGAATCTCCCAAGAGCACAGGGGCCACCAGCACCTGAAGCCTAATAAGGTGCTGCATCACATATTGGCCACCAGATGGCAGACTCACCCCAGAAGTGACAAGAGACTCCCTGCATCTGAGAAATACTGAGAGTCACAGGCCTGTGGTCAGCAGGGACAGGGCTCTGTGGTGTGGTGGGAAAGTATGAAACCTTTAGAGTCTGAGTTGGAGCGAGATTTTCACCCTTTTCTGCTTTGTAGATAGAGGTCCTGTCCTGCCCATCTGTGATGGACTGCTTTAATGCCCCAACCAGTTTCACAATTGGAGAGAGAGCTGCAGTCACTTAAGGTAAAACAAGGTCACAGGAGAGCACAGGTGGGTGTTTAGAGACACCAGGGATCCCACTTGTGTCCACACACCCAGGAGAGGCCTGTGGGGACAAGGGAAGGGAGGGGCTCCTGCTGACAGGAGGAGGGTCTCAGCGGAGTGACCCTAAGGCACCTTGACCTTCAGCCTCCCAGAGTGTGAGAATCCTGGGTGTGTGGTGTGAACCGCCAGACTGTGTGTTCCTGGGAGGGAGCCTGAGCTGATGCTTTACACCCAGGCACCCTCTGAGCAGGGTCAGCCTCATGAGGACATCATGGAAGGATTTTGCCATTCTCTTAATCTTCACCCCTTTGCTGCTCTAATTTTTGAAGGAAAGGCCTCAAGATTCAATAGGGGTTTAAAAGCTAAAAGTTCAACATTGTCTTGGAGATGAAGCAATTGGCTCCTTTATTTTCTGATCAGAAAATGCATCAGACTGAATGAATTAATTTCAAGTTGTTAATGTATGTTTTGTCCTGTTTTCTTGTCCACTAATATGTCAGTGAGGACACTGTGTGCCCTTCTCCAGTCTCCTTGGATGTTTCTAAGAGAGGGTCCCTGTCACCCTCAGGGTCACACAGTGTGAGGAGCATCTCATCCTGAGATCAGCCTAAGTCAGGGCTGCAGAGAAAGCACTTGGGCTCAGGGTTATGTCTTCCGTCCATCGGATGATCCTTGGAAGCTCAGTTTCTTGAGTATCAGTGAGGGCATTCCTCGAGGCCTCTAGGACTACCTGGCTGACCTTGGTAGACAGGCATGGGGGGTTGCCTGGATGTCATTGGCGCAATAGCCTCTTAGTACTGAACTCTTTGGCTCATCTGACCAAGAATTGTCTGGAGTGGCCAACACTCGCCCCCAGCACTGCACCATCCCAGACACATAGAAGAATATCAATATTTGTTCCTAGGTTTCTTTTCATTACATTCCACCCTGCTGCTCTGTCAGGATTGGGACAATGAGTGCAGACACATGGCTCTCTCACCATCACCAGGAAAGTGCTCCAGGGTCACAGACACCCCCTTGGGACACTCACCCCCACCCTCGGGACCTATGCTGAAGCGTCTGTGGACTTGGGGTCCTCCGTAGCAACATGACAGGGAACAGCTCTGAACTCTCACTCTCTCTTCTCCTCCCAACCCCTTCCACACACAGTCCCTCCCTATCTCCTCTGACTCCCTGTTGGAGTCTGAATATGTGGGTTCTCAGAACTTCTGCTTTGGACTCAGTGACCCCAGGTCATCCTGCATCACAAAGGCTGTGGTGGCTGCCGTTTTAAAGCCCAGGTTTTTCTTACATGCTGCCCATTGCTGACCTCAAGTTCTGACCTGTCTCCTTGAATCCCTGACAGGGTCCTTGTTGGTAATTGTGGCGCAGGGAGCAGTTAATAATACAGGGATTTGTTATACTCCCTCAAAGGGGCAACAGATTTGTTTGGAACAAGATCCTGCTGCATACACTGTTAGGAGAGATGAAGTCATGAAATTTGCTTATAAATGGATAGACATGGAGAGTATCGTGCTCAGTAAAAATGAGTCAGAAAGAGAGGGACAGACATAGAAGGACTGCACTCATTTTTGGAGTATAGAATCACATCACATGAGGCTGACATCCAAGGACAGTAGATACAAGGGTCAGGAGGATTGCCCATAGCTGGAGGACTGCTTCATGATCATATGGGAGGAGGCAGATGGAATAGAGAAGGGATCAGTAAGAAAATGATGGCTGGAGGAACCAGTTGGGATGGGAGATGCATGCCAAAAGTAGATAATGGACCAAACATGATGACTTCTCAGTGTCTGTGTTGCAAGCCAGGATGCCTAAAAAGTAGAGAGATAGTATGGGGAATATTGTCTGCCATGGAGGCAGTGGGAGGGTGGGGAAATGGGGGGTATACCCAGGATATTGGTTGTTTTATATATACAAAAGAAAAGGCAAAGTCACTTTGCTCAAATGAGAGACGCCCCTTCTTTAGCATGTTTGACACCCATGTACGCACCCGTGTATTTGCATGTTGTCCCAGGGGAGGATCTATATCTGAATCTGGTTAACTCTGACTTGCTTTCACTCACCAGGACTCCTCAGTTAACTTCACAAAATGAGTTTCTCTGCTCAGGTCCTGGGGCTGCTGACACTCTACATCCCGGATAAGGACACAGAGGATGTGAGAGATGGAAACAGTCCAGGAAGTGAGTGTGGGGGATCTTTGCGGATCTGTCTGTGTGTTAATGCATAAGTGATGTGAGAGTCAGAAACATTCTGGAAAGAACAAGGAGGATCTGGAGAGACATGAAGAGAAAATAGAAATGACACAGTGGATCAGAGGCTACTCTCTCATTTCTAAACTCTCTTCTTCATTACCATGATAAAGTTTTTTTCATAAATATAAAGCATTCACGAAATGGCAGTTAGGAAGAGAGTATTTTGAAAAAAAAATCAGGAAACAATGAAGTCGATCATATGTGACTGTAATCTTGAACTGTTTTCAATTCCTTTCTTTATTAGGATCCAGAGGTGATACTGTGCTGACCCAGTCTCCACAGTCCCTGTCCATCATCCCTGGACAACCGGCCTCCATCTCCTGCAGTCTAGCCAGAGCCTTGTACATAGTCATGGAATTGCGGACCAGGGCTGGTTCTATAAGAAACTAGGAGAACCGGGACTGGAGTGATAGCACAGCGGGTAGGGCGTTTGCCTTGCACGTGGCCTACCCGGGTTCGATTCCCAGCATTCCATATGGTCCCCTGAGCACCGCCAGGGGTAATTCCTGAGTGCAGAGCCAGGAGTGACCCTTGTGCATTGCCAGGTGTGACCCAAAAAGCAAAAAAAAAAAAAGAAAGAAAAGAAACTAGGAGAACCTCCAAAGGGCCTGATCCAAGAGTTTCTGATACTCAGGTGCCCAGACAGGTTCAGTGGCAGTGGGTCAGGTACAGATTTCACTCTCCAGATTAGCAGGATAGAGTCTAAGGACACTGTAGTTTTTGACTGCATGCAAGTGATACAGTCACTTGAACACCAGACTCCCTGCATGGCTGGGGCCAGATGCCCACACGTGTTCTTTGGTGGTGAGCAGACAGCAGAGTCTCTGAGTCAGTAAGGGGATGGCATTGACAATGAGGCTGCAGCTGTGGGTTTGGACCAGAAAAGCCCCTGTTGTACTGCAGACACCCCACATTAGGGCTTGTTAGAGGCACAGGCCTGGTGTGAAAGAGCATCAGGTATGCAGAGGGCTGTGTGCAGAGAATGATCTATTGCAGTGAACCAACAGCTGATGGGAAGGCATCCTCCCTGCCTTGGCCACATTTGTATGGAAAAAGTTACTCCCTAATTATCAGGTGAGTGACAGAGTTTTTCAAAAAATATCCTAAACCATAACAGAACTACTGTGATATTTACATTTGTGTAGTGAACTTCTTCATATGCATTTGAAGAGAGCAAAATTTTGCCTGGCATGTGGTTGACCAGTTTGGATCCATGCACCCCACTTCGTTACCCCCCAGGAGTGAGCCCTAAGCCATGAATAAGCCTGAGCAGTGCAGAATGTGGGCCCCTGTCCATGAGCTCAGCTCTAAAGAAGACCCATGTCCTCTAACTCCAGCCCATTATCTGCTGAGTCCCAGGGTTCCAGAACCCCCATGTCACTCTGAGTCCAGAGCTGTGTCCAGCTCTCCACTGGCTCACAGAGGCCCTTATGTGGGGACTTGCCCTTCATGTGGCTGGGCTAAGTATTGGACAGGACAGAGGCTGGGCACATTGCTGGTTTTATGCCTTCAAAAAAAGTTTGAAATATAAAAATTGTTCATTATAGCAATTATCAATTTTAAGAGCCTGGCAAGCTACCAAGAGTAACCCGCCCGCCTGGGAAAGCCTGGGAAGCTACCCATGGCATATTCTACATGCCAAAAACAGTAACAACAAGTCTCACAATGGGGACATTATGGTGCCTGCTCGAGCAAATCAATGAACAACGGGACGACAGTGCTACAGCACTATGTATAGTCATATAGAAATCAATAGCCTAATTACTTCTGACTTCTAAAGACACATCCAACAAATGGTTTATAAATGTGTAGGAACAAGTTCTTCATCCTCAAAAGGAAAGGCCACTCTTCATGCACCCACTTGTAGGATAACAAGGGGTTTGTCCTTTTAGCCTTGCCGCAGGGAACTTAGTTTACCTTAAAGCAATGTCCTTTCTGTATGGACACAGGAAGAGAGTTAATGATATGCTTTGTAACTTGGGAGCTGATTGACTCCAATAATATTTACTCTCGGGCGTCTGCTTTCTCGACTCAGTTGTCCTTAGTTCCTAGCACCCGAAAAGCAGGATCCCGACGAGGGACAGAATGGACCTATGGCAAGCTGTGAGCTACCCCAGCATCAAAATGGGCCAGGACAAAGCGCCACAATACTCAACTATAAGTTGAGAGCATGATCATAGACAAATGCTGTCATGATCCAAAAGTAACGATGAGACTAGGACCCTGCTGGGGTTAGGAAGACTAACCTGGACTGAGGACTGTGGTCTGGAATATATATATAGTGAATGTCCTCAGGAAGAACCAAACTTTAAGTCTGATATATCTCTTACTGTGCTCATAAAGAATGACATTGCTAGAAATATTAGAAGTAAATTTACTATAACTATCTAAGCAGATTACCAGCTGAGGAAGGAAGAAAGGGACACACCCTGACACACCCTTTTTGAACCCCACCCTTGAACGGATGTCTTAGTAATCTCCTCAGAAAGGATTTTGTTAATCTCCTCAAGAAATGGTCTTACCCTTTTTCGTTGATTTGTTAATGTTCAACCCACCTTTGTGTCACCACCCTATGTAATTTGCTATATAAGCCAAGACTGTGGGGGAAGACAGAGGGGAGACAGAAGAACACAAGGGAGACAGAAGAAGAAGAGGGGAGATAGAAGAAGAAGACAAGGGAGACAGAAGAAGGCAGGGAGACAGAAGAGAGAGAGAGGTCGAAAGAGACCGGAGGAGAGACCACAGAGACTGAGATAGAGAGACAGGCAGAAGAGAGCACAGCGGCACACACAGAAGCAGAGCACAAGGAGGAGTCATCCACTCAGGTCCATACACAGCGGCTCGAGAGCACCAACCACAAGTGGCATGTGTGAGAGAGAACTGTCCCGAGTGCCCGCGGACAACAGAACAACACGAGACATCATTTCGTCTCCCTCTCCCACCCTCGTGCCGCCTTTGTGATTTTTCACACACTGAATGTAGTTGTGCTCACTGGGGCTCCCAGGCCACCCTAAAGCCTGGATAGTCCTTGTGTGTGTTTGTTGGACTCCTTGGGTGTCTGTCTCTCATTCTCTGAGACCAACCCCCTCATGACAGAGGTTCAGGTGTCAATCCTATTGGCTTTAGCATGGTATATTTGTGATTAGGTAACATATTTTACATTCTGTCCCAAAGACTTGTGGAAAGTCTCTCTGGATCCCCCAGGATCAGCACCCGAAACTTGTAAGTTGTTGTATCACAAAATAGGCACTAGATGGCAGACAGACCTCATAAAGGACCAGAATACACTGGCAGTTCGAAAAACAGGCAGCAAAAGCCGGTTTTCAGCAGGGACAGTGGGTTCCGTGGGTGTGGTGGAAAAGAATGACAGCTGTTAGAGTGTGAGTTGTAGCAAGATCAGCTGTGTGAGGCTGGGCTGCCCCAACTGCTTCTCCTGGTGCCTCCACAGCTCAGAGTGTCAGATGTAGCCACACTGTGATGTGATAGAGGATTCTTGTACAAGTTGAAGGGACACATTTTGTCTTTAACCTTCTCCTCTTATTCCAGCAGCACAGACACAACGGATCGGCTGATTTAGTTTATGGAGATTATTTTTTCTGAATGACGTGGTGACAGTGTCATTTAAAATTCAGAGGTGAGGGGAACGGCCATTCTATAAAGCTTATTAAAATAAACTAATATCTTTCCATAACAGAGTGTGAAGGCAAGTGTACACCATAATGATCTCACACAGACTACATCTCACAAGTACTTTCTCGCCATGCCAAGGCACCTTCTGATGTGGGCCAGAATCTGATGTGATACAAACTGCATCTTGATACCTACAGAGTTTGGAGAATATGCTTCAATCTGCTACACTGACTGCAAGGATAAAGACCTAAACTGCCACTGAAAAAAAGAAATACTTTAGTCGTAGGGAAATGGTATTTTGTGTGGAGAGCCTCCATGGGACCGTGCTTCGTGAACACCTGTTTCTTGTTGGTTGCACCGTGCTTCGTGAACAACACCTGATGGGGAATCAGGATGTCTTGTCACGCTCACATGTTATGGCTAGTTTATCAGCTGCAGACACTTGAGGGCAAACAAGCAGGGAGAGGTAGATAAGGGGGGAAGTCACCTAGCTAGTCGGTTCCCCCTCATGCGTCCCTCTTTCCTCCTCCTCGTTTCCCCCTCGTTCCCGTTTCTTCCCTAATGCACGAGAAAGTTCCTGAATAAATCGTAGCCAGAAGGATCTCTGAGTTGCGTGTTTCTTCGCTGGTCGAAGCGGCGCTCGACAATTTTGTATTCAATATCACTTGAAATCAAGTTTCCCACATGGAAAAATGAATGTCTGGGTAAAATTAAAGACAAGTGAGGAACCATGGGAGAGAGGAATATTTCAACAACCCATGCTAAGTCTAATGTTTTGCTATATAGGGCTCAAAAAGAGAGTATACTCAATCACAAAGGCAGTGTTGCCTGCCTGCTCAGGTCTTGTAAAAATGAAAGTGACTACCTCAGGAGATTTCTGACATTAATTATATTTCTCCAGAATGGAAAGACAAAATCCAGCATTTGTATACCAATATTGTGCTGCTCCTGACAGGAGACGCATCACCTACAGGCTGAACTCGAGGGGGAAACCTGTTTCCTCTTGGGTTCCAAGTCCACTGTGGGTCTCCTTCCTTATGTCAAATCATGAGTATCACTCACCTGCCAGAATGCTTACACATCTTGATGTGGGTGAGTCCTGCTGGTCTAGAGCACCATGAGGTCTGATTTGGACTGTTTGGAGATGAATTTTGTGGAGAAAAACTATCGGACTGTGAACCAATAGCTGGGTTTGCAATTCTGGGACATGCAATCGAATAAAGGAACAGTGGTGAGCTGGGGTGCTGGCATGATGCATTTACAGACATGGATACTAATTCACCTCACACAGCCTTGGTCTTGCACCAGTCTAGAGTCATAACCCTCCTATGGAAACACACCCTTCACTACATATTAACTCCAACATCCCATGCTGGTGCCTAAGTCCTCATAAAAGTTTCCTTCCACTATCTGAATTTCAACACCTGTGAGGATGCTGACATTCACTGTTTTGTGGTGCTGTCCCCAGTCTTGTTCAGACACTAAGCCCTTCATCAGGCCTCTGAGAGCTGCTATGTCTTAGGAATAATGAGATGTTTGTGACTGAGAGACACGCATGTGATGGGACAGAAGACATTCAATAAGGAATGAGTCTAGGTGGAGTGTTTCATTCATCCCACCTGGACACATTTTCATCTTGTCAGTTGAGGGGAAGATGAGGGAAAGAAATAATAAACTTCAGGGATACCAGGTTGTTCCCAGTTTACAATGACACAGAGCTATTATAGGCAGCATGACTTAGCAGATATGAAGGTAGAATTCCTTACCTCAGAGCCAGGGTGTTGAAATAATGTTTAGAAAAATAAGGAGGATAGAGGACTTGAAGAAGACACAGTTTGGCTTGTTAGATAGTCTCTAAATTGGCACTGATTTATCAACCATGGTCCCACACTGTTTATGACTCTTTCCCCTAAGTATTTCTCTCCTTGGTTTTAATGAAAATTTGTCGTTCATAGAATTTTACGAGTTGGTTTCAGTGATAGCTCAACATAGCATGGACTAGGACCCATAGCAGAACCCTGACACCACCTGGCCCCAGAGCACCTCCAGGTGTTGGCCAGCTTCTTTGCAACCCTGCATGCAACCAGAGAGCTTTGGATTCTTGCACCCTACAAATGAATTGATCAGATGTATGCGGCCTCTCTGCTGCTGCATGACCTTGGTCCCGGAGGCCAGCTAAACTACTTTGGGCACCAGCACTTTCTTGCAGAAATGTCTCTAGACTACTGTGAACTGAGCCCTGGCCGCCATCTTATGACAACAAAAAAGGGAGGTATGAGCTTGCAGTGATGCAATTTCTGGCAGAAATTTCCCTGGACTTAGTTACTAAATTACAGAAATCCAATAACTCTTCATTGTCAGCAATGTAAAACAAATTATCAAATGTTTCCTTTTCAACAGGTCTGACTTTTTTTGGGGAAACTCCAAACATTAATAGTGAAGTTTTTGTTGAAATATTGAATGTAATCAAAGTAAAGAGAAAAGTAAAGTGAAATTTATCCGCTACACAGGTAGGGGGTGGGGAGTGGTGTGGGGGGGAGGTGTCCTGGGGTTCCCAAGAAGACATGGAATACCTGAACAGACCTATCACCATCAAGGAAATTGAAACGGTAATAAAAAGTCTCCCCAAACATAAAAGTCCTGGCCCAGATGGATTCACTAGTGAAATCTTCAAACCTTTAAAGAGGACTTACTCCCAATCCTCTTTAAGCTTTTCTAGGAAATTGAAGTATCAAAAACACTTCCAGTTTCTATGAAGCAAATATCACCCTGATATCAGAAGCAGACAAAGATACCACAAAGAAAGAGAATTACAGACCGATGTCTCTGATGAACACAGACACAAGGATCTTCAACAAAATATTAGCAAATAGAATCCAATGACTCATCAAAAAGATCATACACAATGACCAAGTAGGATTCATCCAAGGGATGCAAGGATGGTTTAAGATTCGCAAGCCAGTCAACATAATGTATCGTATCAATAAAAAAATAATAATTATTTCTTTTATAATATTGTATAATATTATTGATATTATTATTGTATGATATTATATGATCAATAATATTATTATTGATCTTTTATAATATTGTATACTATTATTGATACAATCATATCAATAGATGCATTTGATAAGATCCAGCACCCATTTATGATGAAAACTCTTGGCAAAGTGGGCATCGAAGGAACTTTCCTCAATATACTCAAAGCCATCTACCACAAGCCTACAGTAAGCATCATTCTTAATGGGGAAAAACTAAAAGACTTCCCTCTAAGATCAGGCACAAGACAAGGTTGCCCACTTTCGCCACTCCTATTCAATATAGTACTAGAAGTTCTGGCCATATCAGTTAGACAAGAAAAAGATATCAAGGGCATCACGATCACGAAATCCCGTTAATCACCGATTTCTCAGGCAAGCTCAGTAACCTCTCATTTCGTCCTTTCCCTGAGATCTTAGAAGTCTATCTCGACTCAGCCCTCCCAGCGATGTTGTACTAGGGGCTCTTTCAGGGTCAGGAGAATGAGATCCAGCTTGTTACTGGATTTAGCATATGAATACACCATGGGAAGCTTGCAAGGCTGTCCCATGTGGGCAGGAACTCTCAGAAGCTTGCCAGTTTCTTCCAGAGGGAGAAGTAGGCTACAAGATATTTGAGAGCTTGTAGCCTACTTCTGAGAGCTTGCTTTTAAGTCTCTCTCTGGATGTTGGCCATTGATGGGATTATACACACCTGGGTTCCTCTGCTGGTACCTTCAAGCATGAGGCCTGTCCAAACGTGTGGAGAGGGGCCTCGAGCATGGCTGTAGCTAAGATCCGGTGGTCTTCAGCTGCCCGGAGCTCTGCTTGAGGCGGGGAGGGAAACTGGAGCCCATCCCCTCCGAGGGGCCCCAGGGAAGACAGCCAGCCATGCGGGCAAGAGACTCTCTGCCATCAAGAGAATACAGATAGGAAAGGAAGAGGTCAAGTTATCACTATTTGCAGATGATATGATACTATACTTAGAAAACCCTAAAGACTCTACAGAAAAGTTCCTAGAAAAATAGGTCAATATAGTAAAGTGCAGGCTACAAAATCAACACCCAAAAGTCCATGGCTCTCAGCCATGTCATAACAAGATATAAATGGGGGTCTGCTGTGAATGATCAATTGTAGTGAACTGACAGCTGATGGGAAGCCTAATCTCATCCTCCATGCCTTGCCCACTTTAGTATGCGAAACATTACGAAGTACCGGATGATTGACACAAATCTTTTCAATAACCTCTTAGAGCTTAATGGAAGCTCTAAGCTCTTAATTTGCTTTTGATATACATACACTTTTATAGAAAACTGCAACCAAGAGATCCCAAAAGCAAGGCCCAGGTATGTGGGTTCCAGGACTAAATTTTCATGCCGCATGGCAGCAAAGGCACCGTGCTGTCCCTCCCCAGCAGCCCGCCTGCTCGTACGCCTGGCTGTCACATTCATAATATGCCCCCGGGCACCGATCCTTAGGGCACCTAGGGCACCGACAGTCCTATTTCAGAGATGTCCATTTAAATGTCTCTGAAACCTAACCACTTGTAATTTAGGATTCCAGAAGTGTGTAACTGTGGCACCCATGATATTCAAAATGAGCAATGGACACCAAATGATCTAACATCTGTCCCTGTCAGGCAGGTTTGAATGGTGGTGGGAAAATTCAAGCAAAACAGAATGACAAAAAGTAGAAAGAGGAGCTGAAGCAATAGCACAGGGGGTAGGGCGTTTTCCTTGCATGTGGCCAACCTGGGTTTGATTCCCAGCATCCCATATGGTCCCCTGAGCACCGCCAGGGGTGATTCTTGAGTGCAGAGCCAGGAGTAACCCCTGTGCATCCCCAGGTGTGATCCAAAAAGCAAAAAAAGAAAAAAAGTAGAAAGAGAGTATTGGGGAAATGGGGAAATTGCCTGCCGTGGAGGCCGGGTGAGGATTGGGATGGGGGGGGCGGATATACTGGGACACTGGTGGTGGAAAGTGTGCACTGGCGGCAGGATGGGTGTTTGATCATTGTATGGCTGAATGGTGAACATGAAAGCTTTGTAACTGTATCTCACAGTGATTCACAAAAGAAATAAAATACATTAAATAACATTTATGACATATCATGGGATTCACAGTCCCTAGTACTTGCCTATTTTTGCCTGACTTGTCTAAATTCTATTCACCTCCATTATGACAATAAGAATTGGAACTGTTCACTCAGGATAATAAGTGAGTATTGAAATCAGGTAAAAGGATATACCTGAAAACTTTTTAGTATCTGTGTTGCTAACCATAATTTCCAAAAGGAAAGAGAGAGAGGAGATAGAAAGAGGAGAGAGAGAGAAAAGTGACTGTTATAGAAGTAGGGTGGGGTGGGAGGTCAGGAGGGAAAAATAGAGGTAAAACAAGCTCTGATCAACTTTAAGTCACTTCTCCTCAACTAGCTCATCATTCTATTAGGAATATGAACACTTCGGTTTTTTCACATTGTGTAAAACTTCCCCTTTGGGAAAAAGCCCAAGGTCTAGATAGTCCCCTGGGTAAAATGTTTAGATCTAAGAGTATATAACCAGGCACACAAAAATGTACTCATACAGCATAAGTATGAGAATGAAATCTATCTGAAAATGATAGATTAAACCATTTAGTGTCTTTGAGTTGTAGAGGGTACCAAAGGCAGAGAGAGAGAGAGAGAGAGAGAGAGAGAGAGAGAGAGAGAGAAAGGCTTCACCCTTGAAAGTTCCTGCTGATTGGCTCTGAGACAGTCTAGCCTCTGCTCTTCATTGAATGTAGAGGTGCTCACTCACTGTCCTTAATGTCTCTGCCAAACAATGGCTCACATGTTGGGTCCCAGGTTGCAATGACACTTTCCCACTGACTACGTGGCTCCCTGTGGGCTCCTGGGACGGCCTAGGCCACACTAAATCTTGTACAGTCCTTGTATGTGTGATTGTTTATCACTTGTGTGTTTATCGCTTGTATGTTTCATTCTCAGCAACTGACACTGATGGAGTGAAGTTGAAGGTTACAATTAATTGGCTTCAGCAAAGTACATTTTTGCACAGTTCAGCTTGTGACAGACTTTACAGTATCTATTCCAAAGACTTGGGTCAAGTCTCTCTAAATCACAGAAGCACAGAGATCATCATCAGCTGAAACCTATTAAGTTGCTGTATCAAACAATGGCCAAGAGATGTCAGACAAACCCCATACATGACAGGAGAGACCCTGAATCCTAGAAACCCTGAGACAGTAACAGGTCCATTGTCAGCAGGGACATGGCTGTGGTGGGAAAGTATGAAAGCTGTTAGAGTCTGAGTTGTAGCCAGATTTCCGCCATTTTCTGCTGTGGAGATAAAAGTCCTGACCTGCCTATATGCTATGGACTTTTGATCTCCATCCAGTGCTCATAATTTGACTTAAGTTCCTCTGTGATGTTTCAGAGCTAGAGCGGTAGAGTCACATGAGGGAAAATATGCTCACAGGAGGGGGATTAAACGGGAGTTTAGGGACGCCAGGGAACACTGCTCCGAACTCCCATCCCAGTCCCCACAGGCACAAATTCCAAGAAAGGCTTGTGTGGAAAAGAAGAGAGAGGGGCTTCTGCTGACAGGAGTAGGGTCTCACAGGAAATGTTCCTAAGGCACCTTGACCTTCACTCTCCAGTCTCCCAGATTGTAATAACCCCGTGTGTGTGGTGTGAACCCTCAGCCTGTGTGTTCCTGTGAGGGAGCCTGAGCTGATGCTTCACACCTGGCACCCTCTGAGCAGGGTCTGGCTCAGGGGCACCCAGAGAAGGTGGCCCTAAGGCAACTTTATCTTTTTTCTTCTATTCTGACTGCTGAGGAGAACTCAGAAATCATTTTCACCTTGTCAAGCAACACCTTGTTGATGAAACTGCAGGCTGTTTGATTTCAACCAGAAATCCATCAAAATGAATGAACTACCACCTTGATAGTTGTGTTTAGGGTGTCATTATGCTGCTTCACTCAGATGCCATGGGGAACACAATGCAATACACCTCCTGTCCCCTTGGCTGTTCCCAAAGAAGGTCAGTGTCCCTGCAGGGCCAACATGAGTGTTCAGAGCATCAGAGACTGAATCTAGCTCTGAAGCTTCTGCTCAGTCCATTCCCCCGAGGCTCTGCAGGATGGTGACAGCTGCTCTGTCCCCTGCTCACCATCAGAGGAAGCTGCCACAGGAGCTCAGACAACCTCTGTGTGCTAATCCCCCATCTCCTGCTCCTGTGGTGGAATCCTCACTTTAGGGCCTCTTGTGACAACAGGATTTTGTGAAGACCCTGGAGTCTCATCCTCCTTTTCCCCCAAACCTTACTCCAGCAATCAAAACCACCTCAGGGCAACTCCTCTGGAGCAGACAGTTCAGGCAAAAGTGTTTGTCTTATCTAGCTGCTCTTCTGAGTACACACACCCACTTCACCCATCTTCACTTTCCTCTGGTGTCCATTGTAACTGAGGTCTCTTTCTCTCCCATCCTGCCACTAGCAACCCTTATTCTGCCCTGTCTCAGTGAGTCCCTGTGCAGGATTGTCCTTTGGTAAGTGGCTGATGGGAATCATGGAGTAGGAATTGCTTAGAAGTTTGTTCATGTAGACACAAGTGGTCCAGTGAAACCCGAACCTTGGCAGCCTTAAAAGTCAATAGAGGCTGGGGGAGGGTGGGAAAGGGGGGGATATACCGGGGATATTGGTGGTGGGGAGTGTGCACTCATGGAGGGATGGGTGTTTGATCATTGTGTGATTGTAATCGTAAAATGAAAGCTTGTAACTCTCTCACAGAGATTCAATTAAATAAAAAATCAATGGTGGATTGTGGTGTGTGTTTGTGTGTGTGTATGTGTGTGTTGGAATGGAGAAAGATCTCTCCTGCCTGGATCAGGTGTGAGGCCTCAAATGACTCTGGAGTGTCCTGTCAGGGGCCCTGCAGAACATGAGGCTCCCTGTGCTGCCCCTGTCTGACAGAAACACCGGGAGAGGCCCCAGTCACAGGCTAATCACTGGGGGGAAACCCGTCTCCATTAGAATCTATGATCACTCTAGGACTCCCCTGGGTCCTTTTGTGCTACCTTCCATGGATCTCCGGCCCTACCCAGGACTCTGGAATTCTCAGAAATAGAAAACTACCAGCTGGGTCAGCAGTTCATGGAGGAGAGTCCTTGGATATCAGGAAGGTTGAATTCGATGATGTGGATCGTCCATGGGCCTTTCAATATTTTGCTGGTTTTCACTCCCAGGGGCATTCTCCTGAAAGAAGAAACAGTGGATAAATGGAGGTGGGGTGGTGGTGTTGGGGAAGTCATCCCTAGAGACTATACTGACTCATCTCACCCAGCACTCTACCCTCACTAGCTCATAAGCCCCTGTTAGAGCCTAGATCCCAGGTTGGACACACCCTGATGCCCACTTTTATGCCTATCTGAAGACCTGAGAGTCATTTCTCTATGGAGTTATAGCCTAACCTTACTTGATTCTCAATGAACTGTACCTGGGCTTGCTGAGAGCTTCCAATGTGAGAAGAGATGTCTGGAAAGATAATACCATCTGTAGAGTGTTTGCCTTGCATGTGGAAAACCAAGAATCAGTCCTAGGCATCCCATAGGTTATCCTACACCTCCCATCACCGCGCCTTGTCAGGAGTGATTCCAGAGTATAGGGCCAGAAGTAAGCCTAAGGAACTGCTACTATGCTTCAAAAACAAAAAAGCATCAAAAACTAGAAAAAGAGATGTATGATAAAGATGTGAGCTGAAAGAGCACAGTGCATTCAAGGGGGATTTGGTGGGCGCAACTCATCTCATTTATCCCTTCTGGACTCATTTCCATTGGGTCAGCTCAGAAGAAAATCTTTCATGGAAAGAGGGACTGTAAAATATGAAAAACTTTCCAAAGAGAAAAAAAGTGTGCTTTGGTCGTTCTAGGAAGGCAGAGAGCTTTCCTAAATGTGGAGAACAAACTTCACAATCTGAGGCTGAGGTGGAAGTGGTGAGACTGTCTCTCAGGAATAAATTTGGACACAGCCTGTTAACCACGGCCCCACAAGTTTTCTTCTGTTATCATTCATTTCCGGTTGGTAGTGATGACATCTCTAAACCCCCAAAATACCAGGACATCAATGCTAAATGGAAGACTGCATGCCCTCAATTTGATCCAAAGATGTGAAATTGAAGGAGTCTACAATTCCTAGAGGGTCTGTGTGGCTGTGGTCTGATAGAGCCTGTCCCTGGGCAAAGAGAGCAAGAAGCCTTGTCCTGACTCTCAGGAGACCAGGGACCCACCCTTCTGTGCTCACACTGGGGCCCTTTGGGGGCCCAGGGAGGAGAATGTTCTCTGTGGGCAAAGTTCTGCTTCCCCACAGGGACCCACACCCCTGACTTCCTCACAGCTGGGTTGGTCTCCACACACACCCTACCCCCTCTGCCTGCCCAGCCTGCCCAGCCCCCTCTCATTTGCAAGTCCTCAGAGCTCATTCCTGGGCACTCAATAATAGTCTGTGTCACCCTGCAGGGTCAGTGTCTGTCACACCCACAGTGGACATGAGGGCCCCTGTGCAGTTTCTCAGCTTCCTGCTGCTCTGGCTCCCGGGTAAGGAGGGAAATGGGGTTTACTGGAGGTTTAATGAGGTTTCAGGGAAAATAACTTTAAAGTACAATGAGTGCTGGTAATGATGTTTGTTTCTATTTTCAACCCCAGGTTCCCGGTGTGATATCCAGATGACCCAGACTCCGTTCATGTCTGCGTCTCTGGAAGACAAAGTCACCATCACCTGCAAGTCCAGTCAGAGTGTTAGCAGTCATTTAAACTGGTATCAGGAGAAACCAGGGAAAGCTCCCAGGCTCCTGATCTATTGGGCAACCAATTTAGGACCAGATGTCCCTTCCCGGTTCAGTGGCAGTGGATCTGGGACAGATTACACTCTCACCATCAGCAGCTTCAAGGCTGAAGACGCTGCCACTTATTACTGTCAACAGAGTACTAGTTACCCTCCCACAGTGATACAGGCCAGTTCATAAACCCCCACAGTTCAGCTGTTTGTGGCTGGGCTACCTCAGCTCCTCCTCCCAGAGCCTCCCCAGCTGAGGGTGTATCAGATGTAGCCAGGCTATGCAATGATTGACAGTTCTGGTCCATGTCGAAGGAGCAGTTTTAGGCTCCATTGTTCTCCTTTTCATCCCAGCAGTAAGGACATGACAACAGATCTCCTGATTGAATTTATAGAGATAATTTTCCTGAAGTAACAGGTGACAGTGTCATTTAGAGTTCATATCTGCTGGCCTGGTCACTCTAGAAGGCCTAGAACCCATGTTTTACTGATATTTTTAATAATCACAAATATTACCACCCTAGTTTTGAGGACACGTGAGTAGCTTCATAGCTCACGCTGAGGGCGTCTCACAGGGTGCATCCTCCCCTGCCATGATGTCCTGTCTGATGTGGGCAGAGGCTGAGGCCTGATGCTCCTCGCTAGTGTAGGATCTGTGGGTTCTGATCCAGTCCGGATAATTTCAGAGGAGGCACAAAGTTGTTGAGAAGTCGATATCAGGTGTCAGGAGCCCTCTGCTCCCTGACATTTTGCCATGCTCACATGTCATTTCTTCTTACTTCCTTTCAGAAATTACATCCATGTTATGTGAGGATGAAAAAACTTGTGCTTAACTACTGGTGACACACATTCCTCATGAATTCCTGGTCCCCTGTTAGTCCTTACCTCCCAACTAATTGAGCAGTCTATTTATTTATTTTATTATTATTTTGTGGAGGGCTTCTCCTTTAATTAATTAATTAATCAATCAATCAATCAATCAATTAATGTATTTATTTATTAGGAGTGACGCCGGACGGTGTCACAGGCGTGTATGGGTTGGTGCTGGCGAGGTGGATGGCTCATGGTCCGAGGAGATGCTGAAGTGCGGGCACAGGGGAATTGGCCTCCTGGGTTCAATTACTGACCTGGGAAAGGGAGAAAACTGGAGGCGGCGCTGGAGGGTGGCATGGGAGCAGATGGGATGGTGCTTGAGCAGTCTATTTTTTTTTTTATATTTCTTTCTTTCTTTCTTTTTTTAATTAATTTATTTTGTAATTAGTGAGTCACAGTGAGGGTACAGTTACAGATTCACACATTTTCGTGCTTGTTTTTCCCTCATCCAATGTTTAAGAGCCCATCCCTCCACCAATGTCCATTCTCCACCACCAATGAACCCAGTATCCCTCCGACCCACCCCCAATTCACCCCCCCTCCCCCGCCTCTGTGGCAGGGCATTTCTATTTGATATCTCTCTTTCCTTTTGGGCGTGTGGTTTGAAATAGGGGTATTGAGTGGTCATCCTGTTCAGTCTCTAGTCTACTTTCTGCACGCATCTCCCTTCCCGCACAGGATCTCCAATCACATATTACTTGGTGTTCCCCTCTCTATCTGGGATGACTTTCCCCCAGCGTGTAAGACCAGCTTCCAAGCTATGGAGCCAACCTCCTGGTATTACATACTACTATTCCTGGGTATTAGTCTCCTACTCTGTTGTTCTATATTCCACAGATTAGTGCAATCTTTCTATGTCTGTCCCTCTCTTTTTGGCTCATTTCACTTAGCATGATACTTTCCATGTTGATCCACTTATATGTAAAGTTCATGACTTCATCCTTTCTAACAGCTGCATAGTATTCCATTGTATAGATGTACCAAAGTTTCTTTAACCAGTCATCTGTTCTCGGGCACTCGGGTTTTTTCCAGATTCTGGCTATTGTAAACAGTGCTCGAGCAATCTATTTTAAAGAGAGTGATTTTTATTCTTACTGACTGGACGGATAATATGTACTGTAGTATCTATTTCAAACACATAAAAAGTCTCTAACAGAATCACTGGCACATGCTTCTCAAATCATTTCAGCTGCTGTATCAGAAAACAGCCACTAGATGGGAGACAGAACCCAGAACTGACAAGGCAGAGTCTGGATCTTAGAAGTGCTGGGACAATAACTGAGTTAGTGTCCCGTGGTCAGTAGAAGCAGTGGGTCCGTGGGTATGAGAGTAAATGTGTGAAAGTAGCTCTCAGTGGCTGAGTTTTACACAGATGATGAGCTTCTTTTTAGTGGGGGCACATGTCCTGTATAAATTGTCTGCCTGAGGACATTGGAGTTTACTACTGCATGCAGTTTATGAAGTTTACATCCACAGTGATACAGCCCAGAAAGTCACCTCCCCACATGGACTGAGCCAGATGCCCCCACTTGTTCTTTGTTGATGAGCTGACAACAGCAATGAGTTTCAGAGTCTAAGTGAGAGGAAGGTATTGGGGGTCTCAGGGGAGGTGACTGCATCTGTGGGCTCTGGACCATGAGAGCCCCTGCTGTACTGCAGACACGCCCTTCATGATCCTGGGCAGGGTGGTAGGTGTACAGATCAAATCATACATTAGAGTAACTATGAATTTCATATGTATTCAGGAATATATTAACAGCCTAATCACAATTATTCATCCAAGAGAAACACCCAATGAATATTCAGTAATCATGTTGGAACAAAGTCATTGATCCTCAAGCAAAGGCAATCATTGATCCTCTCAGCAATCTCAAAACAGGCAGCACAACCTACTGCAAAGAATAAACTTTACAATTGTTTCCATGTTCTTTTTCTCCAACTCTTAAATGCTTTACAATATTACAATCCCCCCCCCCAAGAAAAAAGCATGCAGCTTCTTTCTTCAATACCCCAAGTGAGAGGGTCTCTGTTCCCAACAGGAAAGCAGAATATATGAGGGCAGGTTACAATTACCCACCACATCATTTGTCCGTGTTTGTCACTGACACCCCAGATTGGTGAGATGAGCAGAACTACTCTGTGGTTAACAGTGGGCAGCCTGGTAGTCCTAGTGTTATTTATAACTTCCTATAAACATTTTGTTAGCCTGTAAATGGTCACAACAGAGTTGTATGGTGTATGGCATGAGGCTTGGTTGCAATTAAGGTACACCTGCATAGTTTAATATTTAAATGATCTCAGAAATAAAGTGACTACCGAGTTGTGCTAGTTTCATTTCAAGTCTTTAAAACAGAATAATTTCTAGTTAGCTTCATGCATTGGAAAAGCACAAGGCAAAAATCACTCTAAGTCCTGGCATGAAACTCAGATATAAAATACATGTTTCCCACATATGAAGCTCTGGGTTTGAATTATAACACACCAAGAAAGCATTTTGGGTCAAAAATTTTTGAATTATCCCTTGGCTTTCTCATAGAGTTGCAGGAATAAACTTCATCAGTCTTAGCCTAGAGCTCAAGGTCAGGAGGGCTCCTTAGTGGTGCCTCCACTGTGGTTCTCAGAGCAGGTGTGGGTCATCCTGGAGGAGGAATGAGGCTGCATAAGCCACTCTAGAGAGGAGCCAGGAGCCCTCTGCTTCCTGCCATCCCACCCCCATGTGTTCCTTTATCCTTACAGGCTCCTCCTCATCTCTGGAACCCTTTTGCTCTTTCCAAAACCAATCCCATGACATCTCCTGGGTTTATAGCACCTGGGATGTACCTATGTGTCGCTCAGAGTCCTGATGAATTCCTGGTTACCTGCTTGTCATTTTTCCAAACACCTGGGAAAAGTCTCTCGATGCCCCAGGATCACAGGGACCACCAGCACCAGCACCTGAAACCTATTAAGTTGCTGTATGGCAGCTGACCATTAGATGGCAGACCGACCCCATAAGTGACAAAAGAGGGACTGAATCTTAGAAAAACTGAGAGGGTAATGTGTCAGGAGGGACAGGGGGTTCTATGCGTGTGGTGGGAAAGTATGAAAGCTGCTGGAGTCTGAGTTGTAGCCACATTTTTACGTTTCACTGACATTGGAATAGAATTTATTTTGTCATTGTTGGTGGAAAAAATACATTAGTGAAGGGTTGTGTATTGAACCATTCAATGTGATCATAAATGGATGATTTTGTTATTGTGTGTGTCATGGTGATTCAATCAATCAATCAATAAAAGTCACAGAAGTTCTGTCATGCCTGTCTTTTATGGACTGTTATGATCCCATATTTATGGCTCATTATTGGAGATATAACTTAAGAGTCACTTTTTTGTTGTTGTTGTTGTTTGGGTCACACCTGGCTATGCACAGGGGTTACTCCTGGCTCTACACTCAGGAATTACTCCTGGCCGTGCTCAGGGGACCATATGGGATGCTGGGAATCGAACTCGGGTCGGCCTGTGCAAGGCAAACGCCCTACCCATTGTGCTATTGCTCCAGCTCCTTAAGAGTCACTTAAATTAAAATGTGGTCACATAGGTGGATTAGGTGAAAGTATAGAGACTCCAAGGAATCCCTACTGTCCCAGCAGCTCCCACTCAGGAATAACCTGTTGGATGAGAGGAGAGAGGGTCTCCTGCTGACAGGAGGAGGGTTTCACTGAAAGTGACCCTGTGGGACCTTGACCTTCCCTCTCCTGACTCCCAGTGTGAGAGAATCCCATGTATGTGGTGTGAGCCCCCAGCCTGTGTGTTCCTGTGAGGGAGCCTGAGCTGATGCTTCACACCCGGCACCCTCTGAATAGGGATGCATCACAGTAGTGGGGGGAGAGGGAGGAGTGGGGAAAGGGGCTTCACTATTTTCTTCATCTTCACCATTTGCCTTTTGGTTTGCTGAGAAAAAGAGCCTTCGTATTCAACCTTGGCTTATCAGCTAAATGACCAACATGGCCTTTGAGAGAAAACTGTTGAGTATTTTGTTTGCTGATCAGAAAGTGCATCAGGATTTACCGGCTGTGATCCAGAGCAAATTAATAAATCTTGAAAGAGAGCAACAAGTTTCAGAGATTCTTCTGGACCCAGTATGAGGCTGAGTCATAAGGGACAGGCTAGAGGAGAATGGGTGAACCCCAGCAGCCAAAAAGCTCCACATTCACAATGGTTCTCATGCTCCTTGCAGGAGCCACTGCTTAAGATAAGCCTCATTCGAAACTTAATTTGTTGAAAAACTCAGATATGTGGATTTTGAGACTGAACTCCAGGCTTTCATAGAGTTGAGGCGGGACTAGCTCCCTCCACCTCCCTGTACTTCTGGAGGCCCCGGCAGTCACACACATGACCCAAATCTGCCACCCAGTTAAATATTTAACTGCAACTGTATATTTCTATTACCAAGTTTCGATTCCTGGAGCAACATCTCAACTCCACAGCACTAATAAACCAGGAGTAGCACACCAGATTGGGTGTGATGTAATATAGAAGACGGCCAATCTCAATTAGCAAAATGTAAACATGGAAGGCTAACTAATCACTATCACAATGTCATAGTGATCTCTTATATAAGGGCTTAATGGCTGCATGGGGAGATACAAAAATCTTCACTAACTTTCATCTAAAAAAAACGTTTTTGATCATTCTTTCGGGAAATTATTTAAAAACAACCTGTATAAATAAATTACTGAAGGAATTCTATGGGGCTGAAGGGGTGGGTGCTTTAGGAAAATTGAAAATAATGAGGGTGGGATGGTACAATTGATGTGGAAATGGTGTTGGAATATAGAATATCTGTAAGAAATAATCATAAACAACTTGCAAAGCAGAGTTTTTATATTAAGTATAAGGGAAACACATCAGACTGAATGAACTAATTTCTAAGTAATAATGTATGGATGATTCTGTTTGTTTAATAAAGTCAATGGGGACACTGTGTGACCCCCATCCAACCTCCCTGACTCTTTCTAGGAGGGTGACCCTGGCACCTTCAGCGCCACACGGGCTGTGAGGAGCATCTCATCCTGAGATCAGCCCAAGCCAGTGAGGAGAGAAAGTACAGAGCATGTGGGTTATGCCTCAACCCACCCAGGTGATTCATGGCAGCACAGTTATCCAAGTATCTGTGGGGCATTCCTAGAAATCTCTGAATGCAACCTGGCTGTTGTTGGTAGGCACAGGCATGGGGGTGTGCCCTGGTGATCTCCAGCACCATCAGCCATGAAAGCTGCAAATCATCAACTCTTACACTGAACTGGTTGGCTCAGCTGGCCAAGAAGTTATGAGAGTGACAAAATGCATTCGCAGCATTGGTAAGTAGCTACTGCACCACACCCAGACACATAAATCAAATAATCAGAGAAAAATCATAACTTTATCCTGGCTGTAGTTTACTTATAGCCTATCGTGATGCTCTCCGAGGGATAGGACAGTCAGTGCAGACACAAGACTCTCACCTTCACCAGGAGCACTATCATAGTGCTCCTGGTGACAGATATCCCACTTGGAGCACTATCCCTCCACTCAGCTGCTCTTATTCTGGGGCTTCTGTGGTCTTGGGGGTCTCTGATAGCAACATAACAGGGGAACAGCTCTGATATCTCACTCTCTCTTCTCCTCCCATTCCCTTACCCTCTCCTCCACACCCATCTCTGCCGCACTCCTCTGCCTCCCTTTTGGAGCCTGAACTGTGTGTGGATTCTCTGAACTTCTCTTATGAATTAAGAGCCCAGATTTTATTATTTTTTTTTTGCGTCACTGTGGTGGGATGAGAAACAGGGAGGCTGCAAAGGGACACACAGCGTCCTCACTGACATCTTGGTGTACATGCAGACAGGACAACCCCTACATTAATACCTGGAAATCAGTTCATTCAGTCTGCTGGGGTATCTGCAGAGTTGGGGCCCAGGATTCTCTTACATCCAGTTTGTTACTGGCCCCAGTTTTCAATAAATGTGGTGAGGGAGCAGTAAGTAGGGATTGGTTCGAAGCTCTCTCAGGAGGGCAGATGAGGCCCATTGGGAGCAGGATCCTGCTGCATGAAGAGCAATGGTGGCAGGGAGGGAGATCTCTCCTGCTCAGTCAGGTGTGAGGCAGCAAATGGCCCTGGAGGGTCCCATCCTGGGCCCTGCAGAAGGGGAGCCCCGGGAGCTGCTCCTGTCTGACAGAAGAACTCGGGGAGGCCCCAGTCAAAGGCTGATCACTGGAGAGGAAACCGTCTCCTCTAGACTCCATGGTCACTGCAGGGCTCCCCTGGGACCTGCCGCTTCCTGGGAAACATTCCAGACCATCACCAGGATACTCAGTACTTCGGCATGTGTATGTCCTGCTGGGGTAGTGGTTCATGGGGTCTGGTTTGGTCTGTCGGGTGCTGAATTCAGTGGTGGGAAGCCCATAGGACACTTCAGGAGAGCATAGTTTGCAGTCACAGGGACAGCCTCTAGCATGAAAGAACAGGGATGCTGATGGGGTGGTGGGATGGCACCCTGAGGAACCCGGATACTAACTCCCCCATCATGGATATCTGCCCCAGCCAGAGGGTTAGTTTTCCTTCTCTGAGTCCTATCTTCACCCCACACTGACTGCCTCACATGTGAGTATAGGACCCACATGGCCCAGAACACCTGCATATAAAGGCCTGACAGTTTCCAGCACTGCAGCATCAAAATAACAGCACATTTTGGTCCCTGGCATTAAAGTGCTCATCCTGATGAGTATGTGATATTCCTCATGATCGTCAGGCTCTCTGAGAACTGGCAAAGAGTCTCCTCCCCACATCAAATAGGAAAACGCAAAATTTTAATTTTTTACAAAGTTTAGTAAAATATAATGTAATCCCAAAGCAAAGAGAAGACTTCCCTTGCTTCAATTGTATCCACAGATGAGAAATCAAAGGAATTTGTAGAATTTCTGAGGAAATCTACAATGGTCTGTTCTGACTGAGCCTGTCTCTGGTACAGAGACAGTAAGAAACTGTGTCCTAACACAGGGGACTGGGGACAAGCCCTTCTGTGCTCACACTGGGGCCCTCCTGTGTCTAGGGAGGAGCATGTTCTCTGTGGGCAAAGTTCTGCTTCCCCACAGGGACACACACCCCTGACTTCCCTGCAGCTGGGCTGGTCCCCACACACACCCTCCCCCCTCTGCCTGCCCAGCCTGCCCAGCCCCCTCCCATTTGCAAGTCCTCAGAGCTCATGCCTGGACACTCAATAATAGTCTGTGTCCCCCTGCAGGGTCAGTCTCTGTCATACCCAGAGTGGACATGAGGGCCCCTGTGTAGCTCCTCAGCTTCCTGCTGCTCTGGCTCCCAGAGGGAAGGAGGGAAATGTGGGTTTGCATGAATTTGAGCTACCTGGCTCTTGAGAGAAATTATCTAACTTATGAATAAGAATAATGATCCCCACTTATATTTTTTATCTCAGGTGCCAGGTGTGATATCCAAATGAGCCAGCTTCCATTCATGTCTGCATCTCTGGGAGAGAAAGTCACCATCACCTGCAAGGCCAGTCAGAACATTAACTATTATTTAGCCTGGTATCAGCAGAAACCAGGGAAAGCTCCCAGGCTCCTGATCTATTTGGCAACCAATTTAGGACCAGACGTCCCTTCCCGGTTTAGTGGCAGTGGATCTGGGACAGATTTCACTCTCACCATCAGCAGCCTGTTTTCTGAGGATGCCGCCACTTAGCCACTTATTACTGTCAACACTTAATAGTTGCCTCTCACATTGATACATGCTAGAACCTTAACCCCCAGAGATCAGCTGTGTGAGGCTGGGCTGGCCCAGCTGCTCCTCCTGGTTCCTTCCCTGTTGAGAGTGTCAGATGCAGCCACATGGTAATTCCACAGGAAGGTAGTGAGAGATATCACAAGGAGGTTCCTGACACCCCAATTCTCTCCCATAATCTTCATTCCAGGAACACAGTATGTTCATTCTGCTGATGTAATCCTTCATAAATAATAGAGTTTATTAAAGATGAGGAACCTGAGTTCTACTATGAGTAAGGGTTGATACAAAGGGAAAAAGGTCTCCAGAGAAATTCAAACAAGGTTTGATCTTAGCATTTATTTATGTACATAATTCTGTTCTCCACAATATTTAGCAATGCACAGTTCGGAGGTCCTACAAAGGGTAAGGCAGCAGTTTTACATGTGTCTGGGTTTATAGTACCCTGTCCTGTCAGGAGTAATCTCTGAGCACAGAGCCAGGAGAATGTGGGGTTTGGACCAAAAAACAGAAAGGTGAAAGAAAGAAAGAAAGAAAGAAAGAAAGAAAGAAAGAAAGAAAGAAAGAAAGAAAGAAAGAAAGAAAGAAAGAAAGAAAGAAAGAAAGAAAGAAAGAAAGAAAGAAAGAAAGAAAGAAAGAAAGAAAGAAAGAAAGAAAGAAAGAAAGAAAGAAAGAAAGAAAGTTGTGCTTAACTCCTGGTGACATGCATCCCTCCTCAATTTCTGGTCCCCTGTTAGTTGTTACTTCCCAACTAATTGAGCAGTCTATTAATTTATTTTATTATTATTTGGGGGGGTCTTTTATTTATTTATTTATTAGTGAATAAATATATAAATTACTTATTATTTATTAGTGAATCACTGTGGGGGTACCAGTACAGACTTACAAACTTTCATGCTTGTGTTTCAGTCATACAATGATCGAGTACCCATCCCTCCACCAGTGTCCATTTTCCACAACCAACAGTCCCTGCATCCTTCCCCCATCCTTTTCCCATTCCCCTCCCCCCACCCCACCTCTGTGGCAGGGCATTCCCTTTTGCTCTCTCTCTATTTTGTTTTCCTTTTGGGTCACACCTGGTGTTGCACAGGGGTTACTCCTAGATCTGCACCAGGAATTGCTCCTGGCCGTGCTCAGGGGATCATATGGGATTCTGGGAATCAAACCCGGGTCGGCTGCATGCAAGGCAAATGCCCTACCCAATATGCTTTCGCTCCAGCCCCTCCCTTTTGCTCTTTCTCTTCTTTTTTGGTGTTGTGGTTTGCAGTAGTGGTATATAGTGGTCATCGTGTTCAGTCTAGAGTCATCTTTTAGCCCACTTGTCCCATCCCGAGCGAGCCTTCCTCGCACCCTTTACTTGGTGGTCCCTTCTCTATTTTCTTTTCCCCCAGGATAGGAGGCTGGCTTCTAGCTGTGGAGTAATCCTTCTGGTACTTATCTCCAAAGTTCCTGATCAACACAATTTCCAATCAAGATCATGGGGTCCCAGACAGGTTCAGTGGCAGTGAGTCAGGCACAGATTTCACTCTTCACATTTGCAGGATGGAGCCTGAGGATGGATTCAACTTAGAGCTAAGGCATGCAAGATATAAAGTATCTTCCCACAGTGGTACAGTCTGAACACCAACCTCCCTGTGTGGCCTGGACCAGATTCTTATACATGTTCTTTGCTAGTGAGAGAGCAGACAGTAGAGTCTCTGAGTCAGTGAGAGGAATGCATTGGGGGTCTCAAGGGAGGAGGCTTCAGCTGTGGGTGTGAACCAGGAGAGCCCCTGCTATACTGCAGACACCCCACATTAGGGCCTGGTCAGAGGCACAGGCCTGGCCTGGCAGAGAAGAAGGAATATAGGGGGGTCTGTGCCATGAATGACAGTTGTACTTAACTGACAGCTGATGGGAAGCCCAACATCATCCCACCTGCACTGGGAAATGCTTTTACCTATGCATCTGTTGACTGACACAGTGTCTTTAATAAGATCTTAAAGCATGATGGGATTATGCTTTAGAACAAAGCATAATGAAGAGTGCCTTATATGGGATCAAAGGGATAGTACAGACAGTAAGGAGCTTCTCTCATGTGTGGTCAACCCATGTTTCATCACCAGGATCCCATACTGTTTCCTTTGAGAGTTTTCTCTAAGCCAGGAAGAAGCTTAGAGGTCCATTGCCTGGTGTCCCCCACAAAACAATGAAACAAATAAACTGTTCCCACATCCCAAGCCTCCTTTCCCCAGTCCCTTTCGCCTCCTCCACCTGCACTCCTAGGGCTCCTCCTATGCATCCCTGATGGAGACTCCAGTGTGTCAGCTCTGAATCTCTGTCCTGACCTCACAGGCCCCAGTTCATCTTGTCCAGACTTTGTAATTTAGTGTACCTGCTGATTGTCTCTGTGAGACACCCCAGCCTCTGTTCACATACACCCACTGAATGTGGATGTGCTCATCAGCTGTCCTAATGTCTCTGCCGACATAAATACTGACTTACCTGTTGGGACCCAATTTGTAGGGAGCAGCATTACATTGAATAAACATATTCCTGTAAGCTCAATGGGGCTGCCAGGGCACGCTAAATCTTGGACAGTCCTTCTATGTGTGTTTGTAGGTCTTATTGTGTGTCTGTTTGTCTCATTCGCTGGCCTTACGACTGGCCTTTTGAGGTACATTTCCACTTAGTCTGACTTGGGTTTACAGTCTCTGTTCCAAGGATTTAGGGAAAGTCTGGCTGAATCTCCCAAGAGCACAGGGGCCACCAGCACCTGAAGCCTAATAAGGTGCTGCATCACATATTGGCCACCAGATGGCAGACTCACCCCAGAAGTGACAAGAGAGTCCCTGCATCTGAGAAGTACTGAGAGTCACAGGCCTGTGGTCAGCAGGGACAGGGCTCTGTGGTGTGGTGGGAAAGTATGAAACCTTTAGAGTCTGAGTTGGAGCGAGATTTTCACCCTTTTCTGCTTCGTGGATAGAGGTCCTGTCCTGCCCGTTTGTGATGGACTGCTTTAATGCCCCAACAAGTTTCACAATTGCAGAGAAAGCTATAGTCATTTATGGTAAAACGAGGTCACAGGAGGGCACAGGTGGGAATATAGAGACACCAGGGATCCCACTTGTGTCCATACACCCAGGAGAGGCCTGTGGGGACAAAGGGAGGAAGGGACTCCTGCTGACAGGAGGAGGGTCTCAGGGGAGTGACCCTAAAGCATCTTGACCTTCACCCTCCCAGAGTGTGAGAATCCCGGGTGTGTGGTATAAACCCTCAGACTGTGTGTTCCTGGGAGGGAGCCTGAGCTGATGCTTTACACCCAGACACCCTCTGGGCAGGGTCAGCCTCATGAGGACACCATAGAAGGACTTTGCCATTCTCTTAATCTTCACCCCTTTGCTGCTCTAATTTTTGAAGGAAAGGCCTCAAGATTCAATCGGGGCTTAAAAGCTAAAAGTTCAACATTGTCTTGGAGATGAAGTAGTTGACTCCTTTGTTTTCTGATCAGAAAATGCATCAGACTGAATGAATTAATTTTGAGTTGTTAATGTATGTTTTGTCCTGTTTTCTTGTCCACTAAGATGTCAGTGAGGACACTGTGTGCCCTTCTCCAGTCTCCTTGGATGTTTCTAGGAAAGGGTCCCTGTCCCCCGCAGAGCCACACAATGTGAGGTTCCCCTCACCCTGAGATCAGCCTAAACCAGGGCTGCAGAAAAAGTACATGGGCTCAGGATTATGACTTCCATCCATCCAGATAATCCCTGGAAACTCAATTTCTTGAGTATCAATGGGGGCATTCTTGGAGGTCTTTAGGACAACCTGGCTGACCTTGATAAACAGGCATGGGGGGTTGCCTGGATGACATTGGCACAATTAGACTCAAACAGTTCCAAGAGCTCAACTCTTAGTATTGAACTCTCTGGCTCATCTGACCAAGAATTGTCTGGAGTGACCAACACCCACCCCCAGCACTGGTCAGGAGCTTCTGCACCATCCCAGATACATAGAAAAAATCAATATTATTCATAGGTTACTTTTCATTACATTCTACCCTGCTGCTCTGTCAGGATTGGGACAGTGAGTGCAGACACATGGCTCTCTCACCATCACCAGGAAAGTGCTCCAGGGTCATAGACACCCCTTAGGACACTCACCCCCCACCATCGGGACCTATGCTGAAGCATCTGTGGACTTGGGGTCCTCAGTAGCAACATGACAGGAGACAGCTCTGAAATCTTACTCTGTCTTCTCCTCCCATCCCTTTCCACACACAGCCCCACCCTATCTCCTCTGACTCCTCTGACTCCCTGGGTCATCTGTTGGGACCCAGTTTTCCTGGAACTCATATTTTTCCTTCCAGCTGTGATCTCTAAGCTTGGAAAAAGTCCTAAGCACAACCAGGCCTCATACTAACAAATGAAAAAAGTGACAAACAAAAACACTAAAAAACAAAAAAAAGGGGCTTCACTTCTCAATTTACAACTCCCACTTTGTGATTGTTCCATTTGGTCTCTTGTAGTTATTTGTAACTATAGGGACCTCAGGAATGAGGCGATGATCGTGGACTAGGGTAGTGGGTGCTCAGACTCACACATGCAACATGGCCACAACAGAGCCACCCACACTGGCAATAGGCTCTTAGTCATATGAAAAAATTTATTAGGAAAGGCAGTGGTTAAATAAAGGCTGAAGGATAAATCCTCCAAGCATCAGTTGGGTGACATGAGCATGGGGCAGACCCTGTGATTAAGAGTTGACAGCCTGGTTTTCTTGGTGTCACTGATAGCTTCCTAAAAACACATGCTTTTCTGGTTGTCTAGTGTATAGCATAAGAAATTGCTACAGTTAAGACATGTTTCCATACACTTAAAGTATATTAAACTCAAATCTCAAATGTAAAACTACTGAGTTGCACTAACTTCACTTCTAGTCTCTCCGCTATAATCATTCGCAGAGTCAGTCACAGATCATAAAAGCATGATCACAATCTCATGATCAAAATCACTCAGGACCAGTGATTTAGAAGACCATGTATGAGACACTGGGGTTGAATCCTAACACACCAAGAATATTTTATGGTTGATTGGTTGATTTGTTCCCCAAGGTGTCTCATGGAGTCATAGGGACAATCCTCACAGGGCTTGGTCTAGAGCTCATGGCTCTGAGTCCTCCTCAGTGGTGCATCCACGTGGATCTCAGAGCTGGTCTGGGATATCCTGGAAGAGGAATGAGGCTGGATTGGCCACTCTAGAGAGGAGCCAGTAGTCCTGTGCTTTCTGCCATCCCACCCCTATGTGTGTTCTCTATCCTTCCAGGCAACTCCTCATCTCTGGGACCCTCTTGACTTTTCAACAATAACATCTGTGGCATATCATGGGATTCACAGTCCCTAGTACTTCCCCATTTTGACTGACATCTCTTCAAAATGTCATATGCCATTTCTCCTCATCTAGTTGACAGTTTATTACTAATGTGAACCACTTTGTTTTCCACACACACTCTTGTGTGAAATTATCCCCTTATCACAAATCTCAAGGTCGGGATAGTTCCCTGGGCAAAACATGTTAGATCTGAGAGTATATAATCAGGCACACAAAAATGCACGCAAAGGCAGCGCTCAGGAAAGGCTAGAATAACATAGTTAAGAATTTTTAAAGGATAAAGAGAAACTCAGGCAAAAAATAACAAGAAAGTGCCCAAAATTAGTACTTTTGGGTGCCTGTTGATTGTCTCTGTGAGACACCCCAACCTCTGCTCCTCAGGCACCCACTGAATGTGTATGTGCTCACCAACTGGCCTTAATGTCCCTGCCAACTTAAACACTGGGTCATCTGTTGGGACCCAGTTTGTAGGGAGCGACATTACATTGAATAAATGGCTTCATTTGATCTCACTGGTGCTGACCAGGCTGCCCTAAAGCATGGACAGTTCTTGAATGTGTGTTTGTCGCATTGTGTGTCTGTCTCATTCTCTGTGACAGACCCCTGATAAATACAAGTTGAAGGTGCCAAACCAGTTGGCCCATTTCCATGTGGTCTGGCTTGGTGATTGACTTTACAGCCTGTTCCAAAGATTTGGAGAAAGTCTGATTCCCCAGGATGACAGAAATCACCAGCACCTGAAATCTACAAAGGTGCTGTATCACACATTGGTCACTAGAGGGCAGACTGACCCCAGAAGTGACAAGAATCTCCCTGGTTCTTAGAAATACTGAGAGTCACAGGCCTGTGGTCAGCAGGGACAGGGGCCCTGTGGTGTGCTGGGAAAGAATGAAACTTTTAGAGTCTGAGTTGGAGCGAGATTTTCACCCTTTCCGATGTGGGGATAGAAGTCCTTTTGTTTTTGAGGGTGGAAAATGCACACAGATGGATGGCTGTTGAAACATTGTATGACTGAAACCCAATCATGAACAACTTTGTAATTATGCATCTCACTGTGATTCAATAAAAATAAATCACTTGTATCACTTGTCCCGTTGATCTTCAATTTGCTCGAGCGGGCGCCAGTAACGTCTCCATTTGTCTCTGTCACGTGGTAGTGCAGCCCAATGATATCTGCTTGCTCCAGGAACAGGAAAAGCCTCAAATCATTCATTCAGGGATTTGACAAAGAAATCTGACCATCTAGTTGGTGAGCGGCCCCAAGGTCTTCTGACATGCCGTGGAATCCAGTCTGTAACAGCTCTAGTCCAGCGGTCATCTCTGAATCACATTACATGACTGGCCCATCTGATTTTTGATGCCTTGGCAAACGAGACAGCGTCCCTGATTCTTGACCGTCGATGGAGGTCAAAACTCCGAATTCCTTCTCTCACTTGAGTGAGATGTGATACTCCTAGCATAGCTCTTTCGATTCCTCTTTGGGATACCCGAATAGCTTTCTCATCCTGTTTGCATAGGGCCCCACGTCTCTGAGGCATATGTTAGTGCAGGAAGAATGGTGGAATCAAAAAGATGTGCCCGGAGTCAGAGGTTCTTCATTCTCTTAACCACTTCTTCGATGTTCTTGAAGGCATTCCACTCTGCTCTCTTCCTCCTGCACAATTCTGGCACCAAGTCATTCTTCATGTTGATTTCTCGACCCAGGTACACATAGCTGCTGCATGTTTGTTCCATTGAGAGCAAATGGAGCTTCAGGGACCAGTTCGTTTTTCATGAACTTCATCTTGTTGAGATTCAGCTGCAATTCGATCTTTCCACACACGTGGTCGAAGTTGGCCAGCATTTGTGCCACTTGGCTAATGTTTGGCGTTATGAGAACAATGTCATCAGCGAAGCGGAGGTGGTGTAATTGCTGACCATCTATCTTCACTCCCATTCCTTTCCATTCATTCTAGTCATCGCATGATGTTCTAGAGGGTGGCACTAAAGAGTTTCGGTGAAATGGTATCACCCTGCCGCAACCTTCTCTTTACATCAATGATCACTTCCTTGTAGAATAATAAGATCCTGGTGGTGAATCCACAATACAGCTCGCTGAGGATTTTGATATACTGAGTTTGAACACCCTGTTTGGCCAGGGCTTCGATGACCGCCTCAGTCTCAACAGAATCAAAGGCCTTCTTTAAGTCGATGAACGTTAGACAGAGCAGCATCATGAACTCTCACGAAACTTCAATGAGTTTGGTTACTGTGTGGATATGGTCTATGGTGCTGAATCCCCTTCGGAACCCGGCTTGCTTGCATGGTTGTCCTTCGTCTAGTGTTCTGCCTATTCTATTCAGGATGGCATGAGTGAACAACTTGTAGACGACAGACAGCAGGCAGATTGGGCGATAGTTGCCGATGTCATGGATGTCTCCCTTCTTGTACAACAGAACGGTCTTACTGGTTTTCCACTGAGATGGAACCTTGCATTCAGACAGGTAGCATGTGAAGTTTCGAGCCAGTGTAATTATGAGTACTGGTGGCAGATTCTTCAGGTGTTCAGGTCTGACCTTGTCCAGACCAGGTGCTGTTCACGTCTTTACCAACAAAATGGCGTGTCGGATTTCAGAAGGGAGAAGGTTGGGAATGACATATCCATCCTGTGGAATTTGGTATGTGGGCAGGTGGACATGGCTGTCAAAGAGATCTGAGTAGAAGTCATGAATAATCCTCTTCATTGCCTTTCTGGAAGATGTGATAGATCCATCGGGACATCACCTGCAAGACCAGTCAGAGCATTAACAAAGGTTAGAATACTATCAGCAGAAACCAGGGAAAGTTTCCAGGCTCCAGATCTATGATGCAACCAATTTAGGACCAGACATTCCTTCCCGGTTCAGTGGCAGTGGATCTGGGACAGATTTCACTCTCACCATCAGCAGCCTGAAGCCTGAGGATGCTGCCACTTATTACTGTCAACAGCATAGCAGTACCTTCCCACAGTGATACAGGCCAGAACATAAATGCCCAGAGATCAGCTGTGTGAGGCGGGCTGGCCCAGCTGCTAGTCCTTGTTTCTTCCTTGCTGACAGCATCAGATTCAGTCAAGCCGTGATGTGATGGGAGTTAAGGGACATGTAATCTTCCCAACTCTCTCCTTAATGATGTCACTATAGATCTGCTGATTTACTTTATGGAGATAATCTTTTGTAAAGAACCTCACAGAGTCCCTATGTGAGGTAAATGACACTATAGTGAGTCCATCAACCATTGTTTCAATAGATTTTTAATAAAGTAAACAAAGGTATTATCACCCCAAGGTGTTGTGGTAGGTCCACACCTACAGCCTCACACCGAGTGCATCCCACAGGGTGCTTGCTCTCTCTGCCTAGGAACCTTCTCCTGTGAGCCAGAGGGAGAAACTGCGTGTTGCCAGGGCTCAGCAACTGCAGACACGGGCAGCTGCTTAGATCTGCTTCTGTGACTGTGAGGTCTGGGTTATATCTGCTGCTGGAAAAGAACCAACAGTAGATTGACAGGAACTTGGTAATTTGTATTCATTACATTTGAATACCAGAGAGTCTCTTGCCTGCAAGCCTGGCTGTCTTCCCTGGGGCCCCTTGGAGGGGGATGGGCTCCAGCTTCCCTCCCCACCCCCAGCAGAGCTCCCGGCGGCCTAAGGCCACCAGAACCTAGCTACATGAGTTTTAGATAAAATATTATCTGGCATATTGGAGATAGAGATGCACAGTGGACAGATGCTTTCTGAGGTGACCTGAATACATTTTTACATAGTTAAAAAAATCTGATGATTCAAAACTCTATTATTCCTAAGAGATAAGTGACAAAACTCAATTGGTCCACAATAAGACTAAAATAAGTTCAATTATGCCCTCTACCTTTCAAGACCCCCAAGTTTCTCTCACTTTTTATAAAACAGAAAACAAAGTCGCTTTGCTCAAATGAGAGGTGCCCTTCCCTTAGCATGTTTTCATACCCATTCATCCACCCGTGTATTTACATGTTGTCCTGGGGGATGATCTATGTTTGAGTCTGACATAAAGGTCAGCTTTGTTCTTGCTTTCACTCGAAGGACTCCTCAGGTGAACTTCTCAGAATGAGGTTCCCTGCTCAGCTCCTAGGGCTGCTAATACTCTGGATCCCGGGTAAGGACAGAGGACATGAGAAATGGAAACAGTTCAGGAGGGGAGTGTAGGGGATCTTTGCAGGTCTGTCTGTGTGTTGGACGATGCCCTTCTGATCTGATGGGGGAAGCGATAGTTAGAGCTGAGAGAGTGAGACACATTCTGGAAGGAACAAGTGCTGTGCTCTGGAGAGAAAAATAAAGTGATGATACAGGGGTAAGAAGCTACTTTCTCTTCATTAAAATCTCTTTATTCCCATGTCATACTTTTAAAAAAATTTACTGAATTACCATGAGATAGTTGCAAGCTTTCATGTTTGGGTTACAATCACACAATGATCAAACACCCATCCTTCCACCAGTGCACATTCCCCACCACCAATATCCCCTGTGGACCCCCGCTTTCCCATACTTCTGATATATAAATATAAACCATTCAAGCAATGACAGGAAGAGAAGGAGTATTTTGTCTCATTACGTTTGTTCTCTATCTCTGTAAATCAGTGCAATTTGCAGAACCCAAGGAAGCCTACAGCTTCTTTTTCTTTGTCCCCAAGAGAGAGGGTACCCTTTTCAGAGCTGGTATCACCTCATATCAGGGCAGCTTACAATTCCCCGGCATGGGATTTATCCACATTGGTTTTTGACACCCAGATCGATGACAGAACATGGACAAAGTTCATGATTAGTGATTGGCAGCCTGATTATCCTGTTGTTTTTATTGTTTCCTCAAAACACATTGTTCGCTGGGAATTGCCTACTACATTGTTGAATAGTGTATCTGACAAGTCATGGCTGCATTAAAGACACAGCTGCATAGTCTCAAATGATACTAAACTCAAATGTAAAATAGATACTGAGTTGCTCTACTTGTGTTTGTAATCTCTCCACTACTATCATTTGTAGAAACAGTCATACATTGGAAAATACAGCACCATCTCAGACCAAAATCATTCTAGGACCAGGCATGTAAATGACTTAGAAAAAATGTTTTCCATGTTTGAGGCCCGCGTTTGAATCTTAACACACCATACAAGCATCCTAGAAGAACAATGGTTGAATTATTGTTTTTGGTCTCTCATGAAGCCATAGAAACAATCCTTATGAGTCTTGGTCTAGACCTAATGTCATGAGGGCTTCTCAATGTTGCATCAATTGTGGTTCTTAGAATTGGTCTGGGTTATCCTGGAAGGGGAAATGAGGCTGGATTAGCCACTCTAGAGAGGACCCAGGAGCACTCTGCTTTCTGCCAACCCACCCACACCCGTGCCATTATCCTTACAGGTGCCTCCTCCTCTTCTCTAGGACTCTCCTGCCTTTTCAAAAACAACACGGGCCAACAGCCCTGGTCCAGAAACACAGAAACGAGTCCCAGGAGACATCAGAGAGCCGGAGTTCTCTCTGGGCCCCATAGAGAGCCAGTTTAACTGGGGCACCCGAGATGGAGCAGGTGCACTCTCCCTGACTACTCTAGATGGCGGTGGGAAAATTGAAGCGAAACATAATGCCCAGAAGTAGAGTGAGAGTATTGGGTAAATTGCCTGCCATGGAGGCAGGATGGGGACTGGGATTGGGGGGGAAGGGGTATATTCTGGACACTGGTGCTGGAAACTGTGCACTGGTGGAGGGATTTGAGTTCGAATATGAAAGCTTTGTATATCACTGTGTTCAATTAAAAAAATAAAAAATCACATCTGTGACATATCATGGGACTCACAGTCCCTAGTACTTGCCTATTTGTGTTTGACTTCTCTAAACTCCGGTTATCTCCAATATGACAATAAGAATTGGAAATGTTCACTCAGGAAAAGAACTGAGTATTGATAGCAGGTAAAGGGATAGACATGATAACTTTTCATTATTTCTGTTGCAAATAACAAGGCCAATAAGGAAAGAGAGAGATAGAAAGACAGAGAAAGAGAGAGAGAGAGAGCAGTGACTGTTACAGAAGCAGGGTGGGGTGGGGAGTCAGGAGAGAAAAATAAAAAGAGGGGAAAAAACCCCTCTTATCACCTATTAGTCATTTCTCCTCAACTATCTGGATCTATTAGGAATATGAATATTTTGTTTTTTCACAATGTTGTGTGAAACTTCTCTTTCGCAAAAAGCTGAAGATCTGGATAGTCCCCTGGGTAAAACAGTTTAGATCTAAGAATATATAACCAGGCACACAAAAATGTAATCAAATAGCGTAAGTTTACCTGAAAATGATAGAGTAAACTGTTTAGTGTCTCAGTTGTAGAGGGCACCATAGGCAAAGGAGAGAGAGAGAGAGACAGAGAGAGACAGAGAGACAGAGAGACAGAGAGAGTTCAGACTTTATGCTTGAAGGTTCCTGCTGATTGGCTCTGACAGTCCAGCCTCTGCTCTTCATTGAATGTGGAGGTGCTCACTCACTGTCCTTCATGTCTCTGCCAAACAATGGCTCACACGTTGGGACCCAGGTTGCAATGACACTTTCCCACTGAATACGTGGCTTCCTGTGAGCTCCCTGGGAGTGCCCAGGCTAAATCTTTCAAAGTTCTTGTATGTGTGATTGTTTATCAATTGTGTGTTTGTCTGTTTATTCTCAGCAACTAACACTGGTAGACAGATTGAAGGTGACAATATGATTGGCTTTAGTGAGGTACATTTTTGCTTACTTCAGTTTGCTGACAGACTTTACAGTATCTGTTCCAAAAACTTGGGGAACGTCTCTGTAAATCACAGCAGCTCAGAGATCATCATCTGGAACCTATTAAGTTGCTGTATCAAACAAGGGCCACGAGAGGGCAGACAAAACCCACATGTGACAAGAGAGACCCTGAATCCTAGAAACCCTGAGACAGTAGCAGGTCCATTGTCAGCAGGGACATGGCTGTGGTGGGAAAGCATGAAAGCTGTTAGAGTCTGAGTTGTAGCCTGATTTTCACCCTTTCTTGTTGTGGGGATAGAAGTCCTGTCATGCCTCTCTACTATGGACTTTTGATCCTCCATCCAGTGCTCATAATTTAACTTAAGTTCCTCTGTGATATTTCAGAGATAGAGCTGTAGAGTCACTTAAGTTAAAATGAGCTCACATTAGGGAAATTAGATGGGAGTTTAGAGACGAAGGAAACACAGACCATGCCCTCCCTCCAGTCCCCACAGACACAAATTCCAAGAGAGGCTGTGAGGACAAGGGGAGAGAGGGGCTCCTGCTGAGAAGAGGATTGTCTCAGGGGATGTTACCCTGAGAGACCTTTACCTTCTCTCCAGCCTCCCAGAGCCTGAGAATCCCATGTCTGTGGTTGAGCCCCCAGCCTGTGTGTTCCTGTGATGGAGCCTGAGCTGATGCTTCACACCTGGCACCCTCTGAGCAGGGTCTGCCTCAGGGGCGCCCAGAGAAGTTGGCCCTCAGGCAACTTTATCTTTTTTCTTCTCTTCTGACTGCTGAGAAAAACTCAGAAATCATTTTCACCTTGTAAGGCAACACCTTGTTGATGAAACTGCTGTCTCTTTGATTTCGATCAGAAATCCATCAAACTGAATGAAGTATCACCTTAATAGCTATATTTTGGGTGTCCTTATGCTGCTCCACTCAGAGGCCATGGGGAACACAATGCGACCCACCTCCAGTCCCCCTGGCTGTTCCAGGGGAAGGTCAGTGCCTCTGCAGGGCCAACATGAGTGTTCAGAGCATCAGAGACTGAATCTACTCTGAAGCTTCTGCTCAGCCCATCCCCTCCACCCCCCCAGGCTCTGCAGGATGGTGACAGCTGCTCTGTCCCCTGCTCACAATCAGAGGAAGCTGCCAAAGAAGCTCAGACAACCTCTGTGTGCTAATCCCCCATCTCCTGCTCCTGTGGTGGAATCCTCATTTTATGGCCTCTGTGAAAACAGGATTGTGTGAACACCCTGGAGTCTCATCCTCCTTCTCCCCCAGACCTTCCCCTGGCCATCAGAACCACCTCAACACAAATCCTCAGGAGCAGACAGTGCAGGCAAAAGTTTGTGTCTTATCTAAGCTGCTCTCCTGAGTACACACACCCAGTTAACCAGGCTTCACTTTCCTCTGGTGTCCTTTGTAACTGAGGTCTCTTTCTCTCCAATCCTGCCACTAGCAACTCTTATTCTGTACTGTCTCAGTGAGTCCCTGTGCAGGATTGTCCTTTGGTAAGTGGCTGATGGGAATCATGGAGTAAGAGTCGGTTAAAAGGTTGTTCATGTGACCACCTGTGGTCCAGTGAAAGCAGAACACTGGCAGACTTAAAAATCAATGAAGGCAGGGGGTGGGGTGGGAAGGGGAGGGTATACCGGAGATACTGGTGGTGGGGAACGTACACTGGTGCAGGGATAGGTGTTTGATCGTTGTGTGACTGTAACCCAAACATTGAAGAGTGTAACTATGTCAAAGATATTCAATAAAAAAAAATCAATGGTGGATTGGGGTGTGTTTGTGTTGGAATGGGGAAAGATATCTCCTGCCTGAGTCAGGTGTGAGGCCTCAAATGGCTCTGGAGGGTCCTGTCAGAGGCCCTGCAGAATGTGAGGCTCCCTGTGCTGCCCCTGTCTGACAGAAGCACCGGGGGACGCCCCAGTCACAGGCTGATCACTGGGGGGAAACCCATCCCCACTAGAATCCATGATCACTCTAGGGCTCCCCTGGGACCTTTTGTGCTACCTTCCATGGGTCTCTGACCCTGCCCAGGATTCTGGAATTCTCAGAAACAGAAAACTACCAGCTGGGTCAGCAGTTCATGGAGGAGAGTCCTTGGATGTCAGGAAGCTTGAATTCGATGATGTGGATCTTCCATGGGCCTTTCAATATTTTGCTGGTTTTCACTCCCAGGGGCATTCTCCTGAAAGAAGAAACAGTGAATAAATTGGGGTGAGGACGTAGGGGTGGGGAAGTCATCACTGAGATGATACTGATTCATCTCACCCAACACTCAACCTTCACCAGCTCATTGGCCCCTGTTAGAGCCTAGATCCCAGGTTGGACACTCCCTCATGCCCACTTTGATGCCCACCTTAAGACCTGAGAGTCATTTCTCTGTGGGATTAAACCCTAACTTTACTTGAGTCTCAATGCACTGCACCTGGGCTTGCTGAGAGCCGCCAAAATTAGAAGAGATGTGTGGAAAGATAATACAGTCTGTAGGGTGTTTGCCTTGCATGTGGCAAACCAAGAATCAGTCCTTGGCATCCCATAGGGTACCCTACACCCCCATCACCGAGCCTTATCAAGAGTGATTCCAAAGTATAGTGCCAGGAGTAAGCCTAGGGAACTGCTAGGTGTGGTGCAAAAAAAACTGAAATAGGAGATGTATGACAAAGATGTGAGCTGAAAGAGCACAGTGAATTCAAGGAGAATTCTGTGGAGGCAGCTCACCTCATCTATTCCTTCTGGACTAATTTCCATTCGGTCAGTTCAGAAAGTAATCTTGCAGGGAAAGAGGAACTGAAACTCATGGAAAACTTTCCAAAGAAAAAAGAGTGCATGTTGTTGGTTCTAGGAAGGCAGAGAGCTTTACCTAAACGTGGAGAACAAACTTCTCAATCTGAGACTGTGGTGGAAGTAGTAAGACTGTTTCTCAGGAATGAATTTGGACACAGCCTGTTAATCATGGCCCCAAAGGTTTTCTTCTGTTACCATTCATTTCCGGTTGGTAGTGATGACATCTCTAAATCCAAAAGTAAATGGTAGATTGCGTGCCCTCGATTTGATCCAAGGATGTAAAATTGAAGGAGTCTACAACTCCTAGAGGGTCTGTGTGGCTGCGGTCTGACAGAGCCTGTCCCTGGGCAAAAAGAGCAGAAGCCATATCCTGACTCTCAGGAGACCAGGGAACTGCCCTTCTGTGCTCACACTGGGGCCCACCTGGGGCCCAGGGAGGAGCATGTTCTCTGTGGGCAAAGTTCTGCTTCCCCACAGGGACTCACACCCTTGACTTCCCTGCAGCTGGGCTGGTCCCCACACACACCCTCCCCCCCCCTGCCTTCCCAGCCTGCCCAGCCCCCTCTCATTTGCAAGTCCTCAGAGCTCATTCCTGGGCACTCAATAATAGTCTGTGTCCCCCTGCAAGGTCAGTGTCTGTCACACCCAGAGTGGACATGAGGGCCCCTGTGCAGCTCCTCAGCTTCCTGCTGCTCTGGCTCCCGGGTAAGGAGGGAAATGAGGGTTTACTGGAGGTTTAATGAGGTTTCAAGGAAGATAACTTTAAAGTACAATGAATGCTGGTAATGATGTGTGTTTCTATTTTCAATTCCAGTTTCCTGGTGTGATGTCCAGATGACCCAGACTCCTTTTATGTCTGCATCTCTGGGAGACAAAGTCACCATCACCTGCAAGGCCAGTCAGAGTGTTAGCAGTTATTTAAACTGGTATCAGCAGAAACCAGGGAAAGCTCCCAGGCTTCTCATCTATTGGATAGACAGTTTAGAACCAGATGTCCCTTCCCGGTTCAGTGGCAGTGGATCTGGGACAGATTTCACTCTCACGATCAGCACCTTCAAGGCTGAAGATGCTGCCACTTATTACTGTCAACAGGGTGATAATTTCCCTCCCACAGTGATACATGCCAGTACATAAACCCCCAGAGATCAGCTGTGTGAGACTAGGCTTCCCCAGCTGCTCCTCCCAGAGCCTCCCCAGCTGAGGTTTGTCAGATGCAGCCAGGCTGTGCAATGATAAACAGTACTGGTCCATGTTGAAGGAACAGTTTTAGGCTCCATTATTCTCCTCATTCCAGCAGCACCGGCATGACAACAGATCTCCTGATTGAATTTATAGAGATAATTTTCCTGAAGTAACAGGTGATGGTGCCAATTAGAGTTCATATGTGCTGGCCTGGTCACTCTAGAAAGCCTAGAAACCATGTTTTTCTAGATATTTCTAACAATCACAAATATTGCCACTCTAGTTTTGAGGACACGTGAGCAGCTTCATAGCTCACTCTAAGGGCGTCTCAGAGGATGCATCCTCACCTCCCATGAAGTCCTGTCTGATGTGGGCAGAGACTGACAGCCTGAGGCTCCTGCTGGTGTAGAATCTATGGGTTCTGATCTGGTCCGGATAATTTTAGAGTAGGTACGAAGTTGTTGAGAAGTTGACATCAGGTGTCAGGAGCCCTCTGCTTCCTGACATTTTGCTATGCTCACCTGTCATTTCTTCGACATCCTTTCTGAAATTACATCCATGTCATGTGAGGATGAAAAAAAGTTGTGCTCAACTCCTGGTGACACACATCCCTCCTGAATACCTCGTCCCCTGTTAGTCATTACTTTCTAACTAATTAAGCAGTCTATTTATTTATTTAATTATTATTTGGGGGTCCTCCTTTTATTTATTTACTAATTTATATATTACTGAATCACTGTGGGGGTACCTTACAGACTTACAAACTTTCATGCTTGCAGTTCAGTCATACAATGATTGAGTACCCATCCCTCCACCAGTGCCCATCTTCCACTACCAATGGTCCCAGCATCATCACCCCTGCCCATTCCCTCATCACACCACGCCCTACCTTTGTGGCAGGGCATTCCCTTTTGATCTCTCTCTCCTTTTGGGTGTTGTGTTTTGCAGTAGAGGTATTAAGTGACCATCATGTTCAGTCTATAGTCTACTTTCAGCCAGCCTCTCCCATCCCAAGCGGACCCTCCTAGCACCCTTTACTTGATAGTCCCTTCTCTATCTGAGATGCCTTTTGCTCCTCCATGGGAGGTTGGCTTCTAAACTGTGGAATAATCCTCCTGGTACTTATCTCTGCTATTCCTGGGTGTTAGTCTTCCATTCTGTTATTTTACATTCCACAGATGAGTGCAATTTATGTCTGTCCCTCTCCTTTTGACTCATTTCACTTAACATGTTACTTTCCATGTTGCTCCATCTATATGCAAATTTCATGACATCATCATTTCTAACAGCTGCATAGTATTTCAATGTGTAGATGTACCAAAGTTTCTTTAACCAGTCATCTGTTCTTGGGCACTCGAGGTTTTTCCAGATTCTGTCTATTGTAAACAGTATTGCAATGAACATGTAAGTGCAGATGTCATTTCTACTATACTTTTTTTGCATCTCTGGGATATATTCCCAGAAGTGGTATTGCTGGGTAAAATGGGAGTTCAATTTCTAATTTTTTGAGAAGTGTCCATACTATTTTCCAAAAGCGCTGAGCCATGTGGCATTCCCACCAGCAGTCTGCGCATGGTTGACTTCTATCTTCAGTGCATCATGGTCTGAAATGGTAGTTGATACAATTTCTATCTTCCTGAATCTATTGAAGTATGTTTTCTGATCCAGCACATGGTCTGTTTTGGAAAATATTCCATACATGCTGGAAAATAAATGTGTATTCTTTATTTTTGGGGATGCAAAGCCCTGTATAGATATATTAGCCCTCTCTCTCTTCTATCTCTTCCTTCAAATCCAGTGTTTCCTTGCTGAGTTTTAATCTTGTTGATCTATCTGGAGGTGATAGGGTAGTGTTGAAGTCTCCAACTACTATTGTGTTGCTAGCAATGTCCTTGTTAGAATCTGTTAGCAGTTGTTTTAAGTATTTAGGTAGTCCCTCGTTAGGTGCGTACAAGTTTAGAACTGTGATTTCTTCCTGCTTTACATATCCCTTGACTAGGAAAAATTGGCCTTCCCTGTCCCTTCTAATATTTTTCAGCCTGAAACCTATGTTGTCGGATACTAGTATAGCCACCCCAGTTTTCTTGAGGGAGTTGTTTGCTTGTAGGATTGTTTTCCATCCTTTAACTTTGAGTCTGTTTGCTCTGACTGTTCAGATGTGTTTCTTAGAGGCGGTAGAATGTTGGGTTTAGTTTCTGAATTCATTTTGTCACTCTGTGTCTCTTTATTAGTACAGTTAGACCATTGACATTGAGGGAGATTATTTTCATGGGTTTTGTGCCATCTTTCTGTATTGGTTTGTTGTGCTTGTAGGGTTTTTTTTCTTGTCTTACAGTAGCCCCTTTAGTCCTTCTTTTAAGTTTGGTTTTGAGTCTATGAAGTTCCCGAGCTGTTGTTTACCCATGAAATAGTGTATAATTCCTTCAAATTTGAGTGAAAGTTTAGCTGGATAAAGTATTCTTAGAGGGGCTGGAGTGATAGCACAGTGGATAGAGCATTTGCCTAGCACTCGGCCGAACAGGGTTCGATTCCCAGCAGCTCATACCTGAGCACCGCCAGGGGTAATTCCTGAGTGCAGAACCAGGAATTCTGCATCATCGGGTGTGACCTAAAAAAAAGAAAGTATTCTTAGAGAGGCGTTCGTTTCATTGAATTTTTTCACTATATCCCACCATTGTCTTCAGGCTTGGAGGGTTTCCTCTGATATTAAATCTAAGAGGTGCTCCTTTGTATGTGATTTCTTTCTTTGACCTTGCTGCTTGCAGTATTGTGTCTTTATCTGTGGCATCCATCATTCTGACTATGATATGCCTTGGAGTCTTTTTCCTAAAATCTCTTTTATCTGGCACTCTTCGGACTCCTTAGATCTGGATACCTGCATTCTCCAGCTCTGGAAACTTTTCAGCAATGGTATTTTTAACTGTGGCTTTTTCATTGGGGTTGTCTCCCTGTTCTTCTGGTACTCTCACAATTCTAATGTTGTTCCTCTTGAAATCATCCCCTAGGTCTCTGATTTGTCTAAGAGCTATTTTGAGGTCTTTTCCCATTGCTTGTTGTTGCCTGTAAGCTCCCTGAAGCTCATCTTCAAGCTCACTGATTCTGTCTTTGGCTGTGGCCATTCTACTATTGAGGCCACCCACCAAGTTTTTTTGTTAATTTTTTTTAGTTTTTTTTTTATTTTATTGAATCACCATGTGGAAAGTTACAAAGTTCTCAGACTTATGTCTCGGTTATGCAATACTCAAACACCCATCCCTTAACCCGTGCCCATATTCCACCACCAAAGACCCCAGTCTACCTCCCAACACCCGCCCCCCACCCCCATCCCCGTCTGCGTAATTGATAAATTTTACTTCATTTTCTCTTTACCTTGATTACTTTCCATAATTCAACACAAAACTCACTATTGTTGGAGTTTTCCCCCAAGAAAGACAGCCCTACTGCCAACGAACCATTTGATAATTAGTTTTCCATTGCTGAAACTGGAGAGATATGAAGTTCCACTGTCAGGTACATAGAATTTTTTTCCCCTCCTTCCCATGCCACCAATTTCATGCCTGCTTAATAAATAGTCCTCATATTATGGCTGACACCACACCGCCAGGCGAGAAAAAGAGATATTTTCCTGTCCTCGGCCAGCATGGGGCTATGGCTTAGTTCACAGTCTAGAGACATGGCTGCAAGCAGTTTCTGGAACCAAAAGCAGTTCCTCCGGATTCTGGTTGATCTGCAGCAATGTGGCCCCACAAGAGTGTGGCCACCCAGGTCGAATCTCGGTGGAGCATGCACTGGTATTGGCCTGAGACTCCCCAAGTGTTCCGCTGTTCCAAGTACATAATTTTCATAATTTTTTAAAATTTTAATCCCCCCCCATTCCCGTGCCTCTAAGTTCGTGCCTGTTTCATAGACCTCATAATATGGTGGACGCCACACCGCACTTCTCCCAGAAAAGGGAAAAGAACCGAGAAAGGAGGATATTTCCTCTTGTCGGCCGGCGTGGGGCTATGGCTTAGTTTACAGTCTAGAAAAATGTTTGCTACTTTGATTACCTTCTATATTTCAACAAAAAACTCAGTATTATTGTTTGGAGTTAACCCCCACAGTCAGACCTGCTAAAAAGGAACCCTTTCACATTGCTGAAAATAAAGATATAATAGATCACACGGCTGCTATCGTGGCCGAGTGGTTTTGATTTTTCTTGTGTGTGTGTGTGTGTGTGTGTGAAGTCCAGGGAAAATTCTGCCAGTATTTCCATCCCTGCAAGCTTTTACTTCCCTTTTGTGGTGCTCATATGGAGAAGCCTGGAAAGAAAAACCCTGCCCCGCTGGCGGCGAATGGGCCAGGGGCTGCCATCCCAGTCTGGGGGCCTCTCTGGGAGCTACTCGTGTCCAAAGTAGCTCAGTTGCCACCGGGGTCGAGCTCGTAGGGCAGCATGAAGGGCCCCACTGAGTTTTTAATTTCATCTACAGAATCCTTAATTCGTGACACTTCATTTTTGTAGCTTTTATATTTCTGCTCTCATTTTTTCCTGTATTTTCTCAGCTGTCTGTTCCATTGTTTCTTTCATGTCCTCCTTTAATTTCCTGTATGTCTTTTGAGCCATTTCTTTGAGTCCATTAAACATCTTCAATATTTCATCTCTTAATTCTTTATCAGAAAGACTGTATTTGTGGGTAATGCTTGTTGAGGCACCCGAACTCTTTTCATCATCTTCTCCTTGTGGTGGGGATTTTCATTGTTTCTTCATGCTTTTGTAGTAGTATGGTGGTGGAACCATCCAGTTCACTATCAGTATTCCCCTTTTTCTCTCAGGTGCTCCTAAGCTGCTTAGGTGAGGTCTCAGTGAAGTTTCGGAGGATGTGTTCTATTATATTGGACTTGAAGAGCACCTTGTGACTCCAGTATTATGGTGCAATTGGCATACGCTACTGGACTATTGTCCTAATGTGTTTGAGATGGTTAGGACAAACTTCACAGAATTAAGTGATGGAAATAAAGATGTGATTTATTAGTGCCAGGAAAGGAGAAAGTAAGTGTAGTGCCAGCCCTAAAAGAGACCATGCCCACTTCTGTAGAGGCCATGCTCCCTACAGAGATATGGGTGGGGTGCCAGGTGGGGGGCAGAAACCTAAGAAAGGGAGAAAACTGGGAGTGGTGCTAGAGGGTGGCACCAGGGCGGATGGGATGGTGCTCAAATGGTCTATTTCAAAGGAAGTCATTTTTGTTCTTACGGAGTGGATGGATAATATGTATTGTAATATTTATTTCAAACACTTATAAAAGGTCTCTAACAGAATCACTGGCACATGCTTCTCAAATCATTTCAGCTGCTGTATCAGAAAACAGCCACTAGATGGGAGACAGAACCCAGAACTGACAAGGCAGAGTCTGGACCTTAGAAGTTCTAGGACAATAACTGAATGAGTGTCCCGTGGTTAATAGAAGCAGTGGGTCCCATGGGTGTGAGGGTAAATGTGTGAAAGGAGCTCACAGCGGCTGAGCTTTACACAAATGATGAGGTTCTTTTTAGTGGGGGCACAAGTCCAGTATAAGTTGTCTGCCTGAGGACATTGGGGTTTACTACTGCATGCAGTTTATGAAGTTTACATTCATAGTAACCTCCCCTCAGGGCCTGGGTCAGATGCCCACACTTGTTCTTTGCTGGTGAGCCAACAACAGCAATGAGTTTCAGAGTCTAAGAGAGAGGAAGGTATTGGGGGTCTCAGGGGAGGAGGCTGCAGCTGTGGGCTCTGGACCATGAGAGCCCCTGCTGTACTGCAGACACGCCCTTCATGATCCTGGGCAGGGTGGTAGGTGTACCAGGGTCCTTGGAACATTGCTGATTACAGATAAAATCATAATTAGAGTAACTATGAATTTCATATGTAGACAGGTATATATTAACAGCATAATCACATTCTCAGTCCCAAAGAAACATCCAGTAAATGTTCAGAAATCATGTTGGAGCAAAGTTATTCATCCTCAAGCAAAGGCAGCTCTCTCTGCAGTCTCAAAACAGGCAGCACAACCCACTGCAAAGACTAGAGGGTGGACAAACTTTGCAGTTGTTTCCGTGTGCTTTTTCTCCAACTCTTAAATGCTTTGCAACATTACACACACCCCAATAAATCATGCAGCTTCTTTCTCCAATACCCATGGGAGAGGGTCTCTGTTCCCTTTAGGAAAGCAGAACATATGAGTGCAGGTTACAATTACCCACCACATGATTTATCCATGTTTGTCATTGATACCCCAGATTGGTGAGATGTGCAGGGAACCTACTCTGTGATTAACAACTGGTAGCCTGGTAGTCCTTGTTTTATTTACAACTTTCTAGAGACACTTTGTTAGCTGGTAAATAGCCTACAATATAGTCGTATAGTGTATGATATGAGGCATGGTTGCATTTAAGACACAACTGCATAGTTTAATATTATAATGACCTAAGAAGTAAAACGGCTACTGAGTTGTGCTAGTTGCATTACAAGTCTCTATTACAGAATAATTTGTAGAGAGAATCACACATTGGAAAAGCACAAGGCAAAAATCACTCTAAGACCAGGCATGTAACTTGGATATGAAATACGTGTTTCCCACATATGGAGCTCTGGGTTTCAATTATAACACACTGATATGGCATTTGGGGTAAAAAATTGTTGAATTATACACTGGCTTTCTTATAGAGTCGTAGGAATAAACTTCATCAGTCTTGGTCTAGAGCTCAGATCAGGAGGGCTCCTCAGTGTTGCATCCACTGTGGTTCTCAGAGCAGGTCTGGGTTATCCTGGAGGAGGAATGAGACTGCATCAGCCACTCTAGAGAGGAGCCAGGAGCCCTCTGCTTCCTGACATCCCACCCCCAAGCTCGTCCTCATCTCTGGAACCCTTCTGTTTTTTCCAAACAACAGCCATGACATCTCCTGGGTTTATAGCACCTGGGATGTATGTGTCGCTCAGAGTCCTTGTGAATTCCTGGTTACCTGTTTGTCATTTTCCCAAACACCTGGGAAAAGTCTCTGGATGCCCCAGGATCACAGGGACCACCAGCACCAGCACCTGAAACCTATTAAGTTGCTGTATGACAGTTGACCAATAGACGGCAGACAGACCCCATAAGTGACAAAAGAATGATGCTGTATCTTAGAAAAACAGAGGGTAACCAACTTGTCAGGAGGGATGGGGGTTCTATGGGTGTGGTGGGAAAGTATGAAAATTGTTAGAGTCTGAGTTGCAGTGACATTTTCACCCTTCTCTGACATTAGGATAGAGTGATTTTGTCATTGTTGGTGGGAAATGTACACCAGTGAAGGGTTTGGCTATTGAACCATTCTATGAAATCTGATTATGAATGAATAATTTTGTAATTTTGTATGTCACGGTGAAGGACAACCATGCAAGCAAGCCAGGTTCCGGAGGGGATTCAGCACAATAGACCATATCCACACAGTGACCGAACTCATTGAAGTTTCTCGAGAGTTCAAGATGCCGCTCTGTCTAACATTCATCGACTTAAAGAAGGCCTTCAATTCTGTTGAGACTGAGGCGGTCATCGAAGCCTTGGCCAAACAGGGTGTTCAAACTCAGTATATCAAAATCCTCCGCGAGCTGTATTGTGGATTCACCACCAGGATCTCACCATTCTACAAGGAAGTGATCATTGACGGAAAGAGAGGGGTGCGGCAGGGCGATAGCATTTCACCGAAACTCTTCAGTGCCACCCTCGAGAACATCTTGCGATGACTGGAATGGGAAGGAATGGTAGATAGATGGTTGGCAACTACACCACCTCCGCTTTGCTGATGACAGTGTTCTCATAACGCCAAACATTAGCCAAGCGGCACAAATGCTGGCCAACTTCGACTGCGAGTGTGGAAAGGTCGGATTGCAGCTGAATCTCAACAAGACAATGCTCATGAAAAGCGAACTAGTCCCTGAAGCTCCATTTGCTCTCAACAGAATGAACATTTCTGAATGCAGCAGCTATGTGTACCTGGGTTGAGAACTCAACATGTGGAACGACTTGGCACCAGAACTGCGAAGGAGGAAGAGAGCAGCATGGAACGCCTTCAAGATCATCGAAGAAGTGGTTAAGAGAACGAAGAACCTCTGACTCTGGGCACATCTTTTCGATTCCACCATTCTTCCTGCACTAACATACACCTCAGAGACGTGGGCCTACGCAACAGGATGAGAACGCTATTCAGGTATCCCAAAGAGAAATCGAAAGAGCTATGCTAGGAGTATCACATCTCACTCAAGTAAGAGAAGGAATCTGGAGTTCTGACCTCCGTAGATGGTCAAGAATCAGGGATGCTGTCTCATTTGCCAAGGCATCAAAAATCAGATGGGCCGGTCATGTAATGTGATTCAGAGATGACTGCTGGACTAGAGCTGTTACTGACTGGATTCCACAGTATGTCAGAAGACCACGTGGCCGCCCACCAACTAGATGGTCAGATTTCTTCATCAAATCCCTGAATGAATGGTTTGAGGCTCTTCTTTTCCTGGAGCAAGCAGATATCATTGGGCTGCACTAGCATGCAACAGAGACAAATGGAGACATTACTGGCGCCCGCTCGAGCAAATCGAAGATCAACAGGATGACAAGTGATACAAGTATGTCATGGTGATTTGATAAATAAATAAATAAATAAATGTCACAGAAGTTCTCTCCTTCTTGTCTTCTATGGACTGTTCTGATCCCTTATTTATTGCTCATTATTGGATATATGACTATAAAACAAAGCTCCCAGAAGAGAGCGACTCAGAATCTCCTGACCTCATGACAGGCTGTCTTCACCAAGGGCCCTTGGAGTGGGGCAGGTTGAGTCACACTTCTGTCCCAAGCAGAACCCTGGCAGCCGAAAATCTCCAGAACCCAACCACAGCCATGCTCAAGGCCACTCTCCACACTCGGATAAGCCTCACGCATGAAGGAACCGGCAGAGGAACCAAGGCATGCAGGACCCGTGGCTGAGATCTCCAAGCCTGCTCCAATCAGGACTAGGCCTCCTCCACCCAGATCCCCAGTTTTTCCAGTAGCTTAGCAATCACACCCAGAAACTGCCCCCAGCACCATGTAATCTCATCAACGGCCAAGATCCAGAGACTATAAAACAAAGTTCCCGGAAGCTAGCAATGCAGTTCTCCTGGAGCACATGGCTGCACTCATGGCCACACGACCACTTATACTCTAGCGCACTGACATACCTAAAGCAGCACACATGTGTTTGGTTTTAACATATTTGCTTGTATTTGCCTTCAGGCACATTCCTTCGATCACAGGGAGATCAACCTGAGGCTGCAGATGTCCCAGGTGCTGCCCAGAGATACAGGCAGTGCAGGTTTGTCAGCGTGTGGATCATTACAACATGCCAGCTGACCAAAAGCTTGCTTTCGGTAGACTGGGAACACCCGTAAAGATGATTAGAGGCTACCTCAAAAGCCACCATCGCTCTTGGAGAGTCTGGCAAGCTACAGAGGATATCCCACTTGCATAGTAGAGACTGGCAAGCTACCTGTGATGTATTTGATATGCCAAAAACAGTAATAGTAACAAAACGTGCTCTTCATGTTCCTGGAGTGAGTAGACGCCATTGGGCTACACTAGCACGAGACAGGAATGAATGAAGACATTACTGGTGCTGTTCGAGCAATCAATGACCAAAGGGATGATAGTAATAATGATAGTCATTGGAGATACATCTTAAGAGTCAGTTAAAATAAAATGAAGTCACACAGGGGGATTAGGTGAAAGTATAGAGACTCCAGGAAACCCCTTTTGTCCCCACAGCACCCACTCAGGAATGACCTGTTGGATAAGAGGAGAGAGGGGCTCCTGCTGACAGGAGGAGGGTCTCACCGAAACTTACCATTAAGCACCTTGACCTTCCTTCTCCAGACTTCCAGAGTGAGAGAATCCCGTGTGTGGTATAAGGCCCCAGCCTGTGTGTTCCTGTGAGGGAGCCTGAACTGCTGTTTCACACCTGGCACCCTCTGAGCAGGGTCACATCACGGTAGTGGGGGAGGGAAGCGTGGGGATAGGGGCTTCACTATTTTCTTCATCTTGGCTTTTCTGCTTGCTGAGAAAAAGAGCCTTCATATTCACCCTTGGCTTATTGGCTAAAAGACCAACATGGCCTTTGAGAGAAAACTGTTGAATATTCTGTTTGCTGATCAGAAAGTGCATCAGGATTCACCAACCATGATCCAGAAACTCATGAATAAATCTTGAAAGAAACCAAAAAATTGCAGAGATTCTTCTGTACCCAATGTAAGGCTGAGTCATAAAAGGCAGGTGAGAGGAGAATAGGTGAACCTCGGCAGCCAAAAAGCTCTACGTTCCACAGTGGCTGCCATGCTCCTTGCAAGAGCCAATGCTCAAGATGAGCCTCACTTAAAAACTTAATCTGTTGAAAAACTCAGATATGTGGGTTTTGAGACTGACCTCTAGGCTTTCACAGAGTTGGGGTGGGCTACCTTCCTCTACTTCCTGTACTTTTAGAGGCCCTAGCAGTCACACACATGACCCAAATCTGCCACCCAGTTAAATATTTATCTGCAACTGTATCATCCCATTACAAAGTTTTGATTCCTGGAGCAATATCTCAACTCCACAACACTGATAAACCAGGAGTAGCACACCAGATTGGATGTGATGTAATATAGAAGACAACCAATCTCGATGAACAAAATGTAAACGCAGAAAGCTAACCTATCACAATTCATAGTGATCTTATACAAGAGCTTAATGGATACATGGTGACATACAAAAATATTCACTAACTTTCCTCTAAGAAAACTTTTTTGATAATTCTTTTAGCAAATTATTTAAAAACAAGCTATATAAAATAAATTACTGAGGGAATTTTATGAGGCTGAAGGGGTGCTTTAGGAAAATTGAAAATAATGGAGGTGGGATGGTGCAATTGAGGTGGGAATGGTGTTGGAATACAGAATATCTGTAAGAAATTCTCATAAACAACTTTGCACACCACAGTTTTTATATAAAGTATAAGGGGAACACATCAGACTGAATGAACTAATTTCTAAGTATTAATGTAGGGACGATTCTATTTGTTTGTCCTAGAGGATGTCAGTGGGGACACTGTGTGGCCCACTTCCAACCTCCCTGACTCTTTCTAGGAGGGAGTCCCTGTCACCTTCAGGGCTACACAGAGTGTGAGGAGCATCTCAGCCTGAGAAAAGGCCAGTGAGGAGAGAATGTACAAGGCTTGCTGGTTATGTCTAAATCCACCCAGGTGATTCATGGCACCACAGATTCTTGGAGTATCTATGGGGCAATCCCAGAAGTCTCTGAGAACCACCTGTCTGAACTTGGAAGGCGCAGGCATGGGGGTGTGCCCTGGTGGTCTCCAGCACCATAAGCCCCTTGAAACTGCAAATCATCAACTCTTATACTGACCTGGTTGACTCAGCTGGCCAAAATTGCTTAGAGGAACAAAATGCCTCCCAGCATTGGTGAGCAACTACTGCACCATACCCAGACACACAAACCAAATAATCAGAAAAAAAGTCATAATTTTATCCCTGGCTATAGTTGCTCACAATCTATTCTGCTGCTGTGCTAGGAATGGAAAAGTGAGTGTAGACACAAGACTCTACCTTCACCAGAATAGTGCTCCCGGTAACAGTGCTCCTTGTAGGACTTGTAACAATACCCTCTTCCCATCTGCTCCTATTCTGGGGCCTCTGTGGTCTTGGGGTCTCTGATAGCAACATGACAGAGGAACAGCTCTGAAACCTCACTCTGTCTTCTCCTTCCATCCCCTTACAACCTTCCTACCCTTCCTACACATTCCTGCTGCATCCGTCTGCCCCCATGATGGAGCCCGAAGTGTGTGTGGATTCTTGGAAATTCTGTTCTGAATGAAGACCCCATATTATACTGTGTCACGCTATGGTGGGATGGGAAAAAGTCAGGAGGCTGCAAAAGGCCACACAGAATCCTCACTGACATCTTAGTGTACATGGAGGCAGGACAACCCCTACATTAGTACCTAGAAATCAGTTCATTCAGTCTGCTGTGCTGCCTGCAGATTTGGGGACCAGGTTTCTCTTACATCCAGTCTTTATTGACCCCAGCTTTTGGTAAATGTGGTGAGGGAGCAGTAAGTAGGGATTGGTTCAAAGCTCCCTCAGGAGGGCATATGAGGCCCATTGGGAGCAGGATCCTGCTGCATGAAGAGCAATGGCGGCAGGGAGGAGAGATCTCTCCTGCTCAGTCAGGTGTGAGGCAGCAAATGGCCCTGGAGGGTCCTGTCCTGGGCCCTGCAGAAGGGGAGCCCTGGGAGCTGCTCCTTTCTGACAGAAGAACTCGGGGAGGCCCCAGTCACAGGCTGATCACTGGAGAGGAAACCGTCTCCTCTAGACTCCATGGTCACTGCAGGGCTCCCCTGGGACCTGCTGCTTCCTGAGAAACATTCCAGACCCTCCCCAGGATACTCAGTACTTCAGCATGTGTATGTCCTGCTGGGCTGGTGGTTATGGGGGTCTGGTTTGGTCTGTTGGGTGCTGAATTCAGTGGTGGTGAGACTGTAGATCTATAAACGGACTGCTGGGTTTGCAGCTCCAGGGACAGTCTCTAGAATGTAAAAACAGTGATGTTGATGGGGTGGTGGTATGGCATCCTTAGGATCCCGGATGCTGACTCATGAAGTACAGCTCCCTGTAACCCCAAGGGATACTTCTTGTGTGGTTCTGTCTTCACGCAATACTGACTGCCCACCCCTTGTGCACCCTGTATCCCATAGAGATTTTTGTCTGCTGTCTGTGAATTCCATAAACTGTGATAATGTTTCATTCGCTCTCCTGTGGTGTTATCACCTCAGTCTTCTCAAGACACTGAGTCTTTCATCTGGTCTCTCACAGCTGCTTTGTTCTAGGGACAATGAGAGGTTTGGGATGAGACAGGGGATATTCACTGAGGAAGTCAGTCAAATTGGATTGTCTCAGTCACCCAATCTGAACACCTTCTCAACTGGTAAACTCCAGAGGTAGGGGAAGGGAAGAAAGGAGGAGGGCAAGGAATTATCTGTTCTGTGTCATGAAGTAAAGCTGGAAAGGAAATAAGTTTTTGAAGATGAGGAGGGCTGAAGTGGGATGGTATCCCAGGTGAAGAAGTTTGGAGGGATGGGCAGGAGAATGGGTTGGCCTATCTGGTATTCTCTTGCTTCGGAAAAAATTTTGAATGAAGACCTATAATTTTGTACAAACCTTTCCATTCCTTGCATTTCTGTCTGCTAATAAAAACAATTTCTCAGACAAAATAATACCAGCAATTGGTGAAGGAGACTGACACCTCTGCAGACATTACCTGGGGTCCACATGTGAGCACAGAACCCACATGGCCCAGAGCACCTGCTGATAAAAGTCTGACAGTTCCCGCCACTGCAGCACCACAATGGCCTTGTGTCCATAGGGCCCAGCATGAACTGCTCAACCTGGGTGGATGCCTAATGTTCAGAGTGACTGTCAGGTTCTCTGAGCCCTGAAAGAGTCCCACCACACACACACACAAAATTAAAAACATAAAATTTTAAGCTTTTCCTAAATACAGTGAAATATATTAGTATTCCAGGTCAAAAAGAAAATCTCTGTCTCAAGTATATCCACAGTGTGAATTAAAGGAGTCTGTACTATTCCTGAGAGGGTCTGTGTGACTGTGGTCTGACAGAGCCAGTCCCTGGGGCAGAGAGAGCAAGAAGCCATGTCCTGACTCTCAGGAGGTCTGAGGACTCGCCCTTCTGTGCTCACACTGGGGCCCTCTTGGGGCCTGAGGAGGAGCATGTTCTCTGTGGGCAGAGTTCTGCTTCCCCACAGGGACCCACACCCCTGAATTCCCTGCAGCTGGGCTGGTCCCCACACACACCCTCCCCCCTCTGCCTGCCCAGCCTGCCCAGCCCCCTCTCATTTGCAAGTCCTCAGAGCTCATGCCTGGACACTCAATAATAGTCTGTGTCCCCCTGCAGGGTCAGTGTCTGTCACACCCAGAGTGGACATGAGGGGCCCTGTGCAGCTCCTCAGCTTCCTGCTGCTCTGGCTCCCGGGTAAGGAGGGAAATGCAGGTTTCCATGAATTTGGACTGTGAATCTTCAGGGAAATTATCTAACTTATGATTAATGGTAATGAAGTCCACTTATTTTTTATCTAAGGTGCCAGGTGTGATATCCAGATGAGCCAGCCTCCATTCGTGTCTGCATCTTTGGGAGACAAAGTCACCATCACCTGCAAGGCCAGTCAGAATGTTGGCAAGTATTTAGCCTGGTATCAGCAGAAACCAGGGAAAGCTACCAGGCTCCTCTACAATGGTAACACCGGTTTAGGACCAGGTGTCCCTTCCTGGTTCAGTGGCAGTGGATCTGGGACAGATTTTACTCTCACCATCAGCAGCCTGGAGCTTGAAGATGTTGCCACTTATTACTGTCATCAGCATGGTAATGTACCTCACACAGTAATACACACCAGTACAAAAACCCCCAGAGATCAGCTGTGTGAGGCTGACCTGGCCCAGCTGCTCCTCTTGGTGCCTCCACTGCTGAGAGTGTCTGATGCAGTCAGGCTGTGATGTGAGTGAAAGCTCTGGTACAGGTCAAACAAATATTTTTGTCTCCATTATTCCCCCCTCTCATGCCAGCAGCACTGGCTTTGCAATAGATCTGCTCATTTTATTTACTGAAATATTATCCTTCAAGAGTATAGGCAACAGATCAAACAGAATTCATGCAAGAACAATCACTTTAGATGGTCCAGAAACCGTTGTTTTAATAAATATTTTAAAATCATAATGAAAATTTTTCCACATCATAGTGTGATGGCTTCAACAATGAGATATAATCTCATACCACAGAGACTAGCACACATTCAAAAGAACAAAAGCAACCAGTGCTGGCGTGGATATGGGGAAAAAAGGATGCTCCTTCACTGTTGGTGGGAAGGTGGACTGGTCCAGCCTTTCTGGAAAACAATATACACAGTCCTTTGAAAACTAGGTATTGATCTTCCATATGACGCCACAATACCACTTCTGGGAATATGTCCCAAGGATGCAAAAAAGCACAGTAAAAATGACATCTGTACCTATATATTCATTGCAGTACTGTTCACAATAGCCAAAATAGGGAAACAACCCGAGTGCCCTAAAACAGATAACTGGTTAAATAAACTTTGGTAAGTTTCCATCTACACAATGGAATACTATGCAGCTGCTAGGAGAGATGAAGTCATGAATTTTGCTTATAAATGGATAACATGGAGAGTATCATGCTAAGTAAAATGAGTCAGAAAGAGAGGGACAGACATAGAGGGACTGCACTCATTTGTGGAGTATAAAATAACATCACATGAGGTTGACACCCAAGGACAGTAGATACAAGGTCCAGGGGGATTGCCCCATAGCTGGAAGACTGCTTCATCAGCGGAGGGGAGAAGGAAGATGGAATAGAGAAGGGATCACGAAGAAAATGATGGATGGAGGAACCAGTTGAGATGGGAGATGCATGCCGAAAGTAGATAATGGACCAAACATGATGACCTCTCAGTGTCTGTGTTGCAAGCTATAATGCCCAAAAGTAGAGACAGAGTATGGGGAATATTGTCTGCCATAGAGGCAGGGGGTGGGTGGGAAAAGGGGGGTATACCAGGGATATTGGTGGTGGGGAATGTGCACTGGTGGAGGGATGGGTGTTTGATCATTGAGATTGTAACCCAAACATGAAAGCTTGTAACTATCTCACGGTGATTAAATAAAATTTTAAAAATTTTAAAAAGTGGGATGGCTTCTTACTGGGAGCATTCTCACATGGTCAATAAGAACCTTCTGGTGTGGGCTGAGGGAGAAACTGCATTTTGCCAGAGTTCAGCACCTGCAGGGCTTTGGGAGGGACAAAGTTGTGCTCCCTTGACTGGGGACATTTGAGACTAAACTGCCACTGGGGGGAAAAAACCTTTCATGACAAAAACAATGATGTTTTACACTTAATACCCTTGAATGTGAAATATAGTTTAAACCCCATTACATGCAATGAAGGTGTGAGGAAGTACAGGCAACCAAGAGATCACATAAAAAAATTAAATTTCAACATTGTGTACGAAGCTCAAAGTCTTACTTTTTGGTCCTGACTAGAAAATACTCAAAGTCACAATGACTGAGCTTTCCTGCATGCCCAACCTCTAAAAATTCTCAGTGAATGTAAATGGGGGGGAAAAATCAGCCATGTGGACAGACCTCACCTGTCATATCCATTGGCTGATGGCTTCTGAGGCTGACTCACTGGTGAAGTAGCTTTGGGTGTCAGAGTGAGTCTGGAGAGTTCTGGAAGGAGGGATGGAGCTGGATTGCCAAGTCTACCTCAGGAATCAGGAGCACTCTGCTCCCTGAAATCCCCCAATTGCTCACCTGGCATTTCACCTTCAATTTCCTCTTCCTTCCTGAAGGTTTTTCTGAAATTATATCCATGACATGTGAGGATAAAAAAAGTAGCACACAGCTCCTGGTGACACACATCCCTCCTGATTCCTGGTTCCCTGTTAATGGTTACTTCACAATTAGTTTAGAATTTATTAGAAAGAGAAATAATTTTTTGCTTTGTGTTTACAGATTGGCCTTGTGTTGTGTTTTACAGCAGTTTTACAGCATGTGTTTCAAAGACTGATGTAAAATGTCTCTCTAGAATCACCAGGACCAGCATTTGAAATCATTTTAGCTGCTGTATCAGAAAATAACCACTAGGTGGAGACAGACCCCATAACTGACCATGCAGGGAGCCTGGACCTTTTTTTTCTTTTTTCTTTTTTTTTAATTTTTAAATTTTATTTTCATAAAGTTGTCCACAATAATTGATTACATTCAGTATTTCAACACCAATCCAACCACCATTGCACCTTCCCACCACCGTTACTTAGAATTTTCCCATGACCACTCAAGCCTGCCTCACAGCCAGATGCAAGACAATTTATTTTGTATTGCTTGTTATGAATAGTTTAAGATGTCTGTAAGGGTCTATCTCAAGTGATTCAACAAAAAAGCATAAAAAGAATAGTATGAGATATCGTGCGGGGCCACTCTTCTGACCACACGCGCCAGAGATTCTAAAAATTAAAATAATAGGAGCCTGGTGCCATCTCTGCAGTGAGATGCTTGATTCTGAGATTTATTTGTAAATCTCTGGATCATGGCCATTAATGCCTTACATGGCACTTGGAGGAAATTGTGGGCAGCACAGCCAGGGCCTCGGAAGGGTGGGCAGATGGGAAGGAACGGCCCAGTCCCAGCCCCTTGAAGCTTGGCATTTTCAGTCACTCTTCCCACTAGATGGGCTTTTCAGCTGATTCATTCTCTTGCATCGGAGCCCAGGACAGATCCTGGATCTTAAAAATCACTGGGACGGTAACTGAGCTAGTGTCCCACTGTCAGTACGGACAGGGGGTCCTGTGAGAATGATGGGAAATGTATGGAAGTCGTTGTCAGAGGCTGAGTTTTATGCAAATTATTATATTCTTGCAGTGTGAGCAGAAGTCCAGTATTACCTGTCTGCTGGAAACATTAGTGCTGTTAACCCTTATCCACAGGTCCATATTTATATTGTGACTTTTTTTCATCATGAGTATAGACAGGGAAGATAAACCATCACTTATTATGAAGGCACAAGAGAGAGGATAAGAAGAGAGTATAAAGTGATGCCAGGGAACACCCTCTGTCCCCAAAACCCAACCAGGAGTAGACTGTGAGGATAAGGAGAGAGAGGGGCTCCTGCTGACAGGAGGAGGGTCTCAGGGGAAGTGACCCTGAGGGAACTTGACTTTCACTCTCCAGCCTCCCAGAGTGTGAGAATCCCAGGCGGTGGGACTGGCCAAGGACATCTCAGCACCAGTAGCCCCGAGATGACAGAGGACAGTCACCTCCTGGAGCCGGGGACACACACCTCCCTGTCCTCCTGCTCCTGCCAGGGCTTCGTGGTCTCTGGGACCCTCTCATGGAGCTGGGAGCAGGGTCACATCTCCCCCATCCCAGGCCGCCCTTCCCAGTCCCTCTCACCTCCTCCACCTGCACCTCCAGGGCTTCTCTGCGTGCCTGATGGAGACTCCAGTGTGTCAGCTCCGACTCCCTGTCCTGACCTCACAGGCCCCAGTTCATCCTGTTCACACAGGGACCTGGTGCCTTCAGAGCTGGGCCCCTGTTCTCCTCATTCCTGCCACAGTCACCCTCAGTTCTGATTCTTTACTGTGGATTCCTGTGCAGGACCCTTCTGGTGAGTGGGGTCCTGGGAAGCAGAATGTAGAGTAGGAGTTTCTCTGACACTCGATCATTGGTGCAGACACAGTCCTCTGGGAGCCGAACCCTTGTAGCAGGAAGGACAATGGGGCAGGCAGGGAACCTTCCTCACTGGGGCCCTTGGGAAGCTGGCAATGGACTGAGGGTGGTTTTGCCCTAGGAGCAGGCTGGCCCTGAGCCTCCATGCTTCTCCTGACAGACATGTCACCTGATAGACGCTGTCCCTGATCTCAGCTCTAGAGAGGACCCTGTCCTCCAGATCCTGCCCAACACCTGCTGAGTCCCAAGATTCTAGAAGCCCCATGTCACTCTGAGCCCAGAGCTGTGTCCAGCCCCTGCTGGCTCACAGAGGCCCCTGAGTGGGGACCTGCCCTTCGTGCTGGACTCGGTGGCAGCTGGGCCAGAGGGCACATTGTTGGTTTTACATCTTTGTGAAATTTGCATAGAAAGCAAAACCATACATCACAACAAATATCAATTTCACATCTAGTCAAACAGAAATAAACTGTCTAACACCACCCTCTCTCTTACTCCCAGAGAAACTGCTAGTGAATTTTCATTATTGTCAAACAAGTAAGTTATTCATCATTAACTACAAAGCCCTGTATGAATAGGTAGCAGAGAGAGAGAGAGAGAGAGAGAGAGAGTCCAGACTTTATGCTTGAGGGTTCCTGCTGATTGGCTCTGAGACAGTCCAGCCTCTGCTCTTCATTGAATGTGGAGGTGCTCACTCACTGTCCTTAATGTCTCTGCCGAACGATGGCTCACACATTCCGACCCAGGTTGCAATCACATTGCATTGAATACGTGGCTTCCTGTGGGCTCCTGGGACTGCCCAGGTCACATTAAATCTTGCATAGTCCTTGTATGTGTGTTTGATTATCGCTTGTGTGTCTTTTTGTTTCATTTTCAGCTACTGACACCGATGGACGGGGTTGAGGGTGAGAGTCTGATTTGCTTTATCGAGGCACATTTTTGTATACTCCGTCTTGCTTACAGACTTTACACTGTTCCAAAGATTTAGGGAAAGTCTAATCTCAGCAGCCTAGAGATCATAATCAGCTAAAATCTATTAAGTTGCTGTATCAAACAATGGCCACAAGATGGAAGACAAACCCCATAAGTGACAAGAGAGACCATGAACCCTAGAAACCCTGAGATAGTAGCAGGTCCATTGTCAGCAGGGACATGGCTGTGGTGGGAAAGTATGAAAGCTGTTAGAGTCTGAGTTGTAGCCAGATTTCCGCCCTTTCCTGCAGTGGGATAGAAGTCCTGTCCTGCCTCTCGGCTATGAACTTTGATCCCCCATCCAGTGCTCATAATTTGATTTAAGATTCTCTGAGATGTTTCGAGATGGAGCGGTAGAATAACTTATGGTAAAATGAGCTCACAGGAGGGGGATTGGATGGGAGCTTAGGGACACCAGGGAACACCGCCCCCATCCCACTCCCAGTCCCCAGAGGCACAAATTTCAAGAGAGGCTTGTGAGGACAAGAGAGAGGGACTCCTGCTGACAGAAGGAGGATCTCACAGGAAGTAACCTTGAGAAAACGTGAACTTCATTCTCCAGACTCCCGGAGTGTGAGAATCCCGTATGTGTGGTGTGAGTCCCCAGCCTGTGTGTTTCTGTGAGGGAGCCTGAGCTGATGCTTCACACCTGGCACTCTGAGCAGGGTTGCCTCAGGCGCATCCAGAAGGTGGCCCAGAGGCAACTTTCCTCCTTCTTCTTCTCTTCTGACTGATAAGGAGAACTAGAAATCATTTTCACCTTGTCAGGCAACAACTTGTTGATGAAACTGCTGGCTGTTTGATTTCAACCAAAAATCCATCAAACTGAATGAACTACCACCCTGACAGTTATGTTTTGGGTGCCTTATGCTGCTCCACTCAGAGGCCATGGGGAACACATGCCACCCACCTCCTGTCCCCCTGACTGTTCCAGAAGGTCAGTGTCCCTGCAGGGCCAATATGAGTGTTCAGAGCATCAGAGACTGAATCTAGCTCTGAAGCTTCTGCTCAGCCCATTCCCCCCGAGGCTCTGCAGGATGGTGACAGCTGCTCTGTCCCCTGCTCACCATCAGAGGAAGCTGCCACAAGAGCTCAAACAACCTCTGTGTACTAATCACCTATCCCGTGCTCCTGTGGTGGAATTCACAGTCTTAGGGCCTCTGTGACAACAGGATTGTGTGAACACCCTGGAGTCTCATCCTCCTTCTCCCCCAACCCTTCCCCTGGCCATCAGAACCACCTCAGGGCAGCTCCTCTGGAGCAGACAGTGCAGGCAAAAGTGTGTGTCTGATCTGAGCGGTACTTCTGAGTACACACACTTAGTTCACCCACCTTCCCTCTCCCCTGGTGTCCTTTGAAACTGAGGTCTCTTTCTCTCCCAACTTGCCACTAGCAACCCTTATTCTGCCCTGTTTCAGTGAGTACCTGTACAGGATTGTCCTTTGGTAAGTGGCTGATGGGAATCATGGAGTAGGAATTGGTTAGAAGTTGTTCATGGGACTTCTGGTGGACCAGTGATAGCAGAACCCTGGCAGCCTTAAAAATCAATGGTGGATTGGGGTGAGTTTTTGTTAGGACTGGGGGAAGATCTCTCCTGCCTGAGTCAGGTGTGAGGCCTCAAATGGCTCTGGAGGTCCTGTCAGGGGCCATGCAGAACGTGAGGCTCCCTGTGCTGCCCCTGACTGACAGAAGCACAGGGGAAGGCCCCAGTCACAGGCTGATCACTGGGAGGAAACCCGTCTCCACTAGAATCCATGATCTCTCTAGGGTTCCCCTGGGACCTCCTGTGCTACCTTCTATAGATCTCTGGCCTGCCCTGGACTCTGGATTCTGCAGAAATAGAAAGATGCCAGCTGGACCAGCAGTTCATGAAGAAGAGTCCTTGGATATTATGAAGCTTGAATTCAATGATGTAGAGAGTCTATGGGCTTTCAATCTTTTGCTGGTGTGCAACCCCAGGGGCATTGTACTGAATAGAGAAGCAGTGAATGAATAGAGGTAGTGTGGAGGGGGTGGGGAAATCATCACTACAGTCTACACTGACTCATCTCACCCAACACTCTACCCTCACCAGCTCATTAAAATGTTCGCTCCTGTCAGAGCCTAGATCCCAGATTGAACACTCCCTCATGCCCACTTTGATGCCCTTCTCTAAGACCTTCGAGTCGTTTCTCTGTGGGTTGTACCCTAACCTTACTTGAATCTAAATGCCTGCACCACGGTTTGCTGACAGATGCCCAAAATTAGAAGAGATGTGTGGAAAGATAGTACAGTGGGTACTGTGTTTGCCTTGCACGTGGCCAACCCAATTTCAATCCTTGGCATCCCATAGACTACCTCACACCTCCTCCAATGAGCCTTGCCAGGAGTGATTCCAGAGTATAGTGCCAGGAGTAAGCCCTGGAAACCGTTACATGTGGTCCAAAAACAAAACAAAACAAAAAGAAGAAGAGATGTGTGATATAGGATGTGAGCTGAGGGAGCAGGGGACACTCAAGGGGGGATCCTGTGGTGGCAACTCATCTCATCTATCCCCTTTGGACTCATTTACATCTGTTCAGCTCAGAAGGGAATCTTTCAGGGGAAGAGGGATTGAAAACTATGGAAGACTGTCCAAAGATAAAGGTGCATGTCAGTGGTTTTGGGAAGGTAGAGAGCTTTTCTAAAAGTGAAGAAAAATCCCCACAATCTGAGGCTGAGGTGGAAGTGGTGAGACTGTTTCTGATGAATGCATGTGAGCACAGGCTTCTTATCACGGCCCAAAAGATTTTCTGCTGTTAACATCAAGTTTTCTAGTTGGTAGTGATGACATCTCTAAACCCAAGAATAAGAGCATATCAAAGCTAAATAGAAGATTTCATGCCCTCAACTTGATACAAAGATGTGACATTAAGGAGTGTACAATTCCTGAGGGGATCTGGGTGGCTGTGGTCTGACAGAGACTGTCCCTGGGCAGAGAGAGCAAGAAGCCATGTCCTGATTCTTAGGAGAACAGGGACCCGCCCTTCTGGGCTCACACTGGGGTCCTCCTGGGGCCCGGGGAGGAGCATGTTCTCTGTGGGCAAAGTTCTGCTTCCCCACAGGGACCCACACCCCTGACTTCCCTGCAGCTGGGCTGGTCCCCACACACACACCCTCCCCCCTCTGCCTGCCCAACCTGCCCAGCCCCCTCTCATTTGCAAGTCCTCAGAGATCATGCCTGCACACTCAATAATAGTCTGTGTCCCCCTGCAGGGTCAGTCTCTGTCACACCCAGAGTGGACATGAGGGCCCCTGTGCAGCTCCTCAGCTTCCTGCTGCTCTGGCTCCCGGGTAAGGAGGGAAATGAGGGTTTGACATGAATTTGGACTGCCTGGCTCTTCAGGGAAATTATCTAACTTATGATTAATGATAACGATATCTACTTATATCTTTTTTATCTCAGGTGCCAGGTGTGATATCCAGATGAGCCAGCCTCCATTCGTGTCTGCATCTCTGGGAGACAAAGTCACCATCACCTGCAAGGCCAGTCAGAGCATTTACAGTAATTTAGCCTGGTATCAGCAGAAACCAGGGAAAGCTCCCAAGCTCCTGATCTATGGTGCAACCAGTTTAGGACCAAACGTCCCTCCCCGGTTTAGTGGCAGTAGATCTGGGACAGATTACACTCTCACCATCAGCAGCCTGGAGCCTGAGGATGCTGCCACTTATTACTGTCAACAAGGTTATAGTTACCCTCCCACAGTGATACAGACCAGAACATAAACCCCCAGAGATCAGCTGTTTGAGGCTGGGTTGGCGCAGCTGCTCATCCTTGTGCCTCTACTGCTGAGATGGAGCCAGGCTGTGCAATGATGTTCTGTTCTGGGACATGTTGAAGGAACATCTTTAGGCTCCATTATTCTCAATCTCATCCCAGCAGCGCAGACATGACAACAGATCTTCTGATTGAATTTACAGAGATTATTTTTCTGAAATAAGTAGGTGACAGTGTCATTCAGAGTTCATACATGTTGGTTTGGGCACTCTAGATGGCCTAGAAACCATGCTTTAAAAGATAGTTTTTAATAGCACATGTTGCCACCCCAGTTTTGAGGACACGTGAGCAGCTTCATAGCCTCACACTGAGGACTTCTCACACAGTGCATCCTCACCCGCCATGATGTCCTGTCTGATGTGGGCCAGAGAGAGATATTGTGTCTTACAAGGGGAAAAACCCTCACAATTCTGTGTTGTGTGGTTGTGGGGAACAGGGAGTGGGGGACTGAGATCTACTCCCTTGATTGAGGGATTTTGATCCTGAAATCTTAATGGAAAATAAAACAATTGTACTGACAGGAACTGTGGTATACTATCCTGGATACCCTTGAAGTTGTAAAGGGGTATAAACTTCATTCAAGGTGTGTGTGTGCGGGGAGAATTTAGTCAAGTAAGAGGAAATATCTGTCACACTCTTGTCCCATTGTTCAAAGGGAATATAAGTCTATGGAAATCATTGTTACCTTAGGAAACCCTACATTATTGATGGTATTTTCCTAGCTTTGTTGCCCACAAGCCCACCATTATCTACCAATTATTGATTTTCTTTGGATTTGAATCCCTAGAATGGAACATAAAATATAGGGTGACATTGGTGGGAAAATGTTTCCTCTTTTCAAAAGACAGATGCCCAGATCTGGATTTCACGTTTTGTTTTCCACTTTCCCTCAGCAAAGACCAACCACTCAGAGTCTTTACAAACTGGTCCCGCCTGTGGGCAGGAAGCCCCTGGGCCATTGCTGTTCCCTGAACACGGGCTCTGAGTCCCCCAGACCCTGGGCTCTGGTTCCAGCTGAGAACCGGAATGTGAAACTGCCCGTGCAGTGTCACAGCCCTGCCTGCTCTAGCACATCAATGGCACCAGCAACACCTTGCAGACACGATCAACACAGGGACACCGAGGTTCAGTCTCCGTGTCTGGGTTCTAGTGCAGCCTGTGGGCCCAACATCCAACTTCCCCCAGGGGCTCAACAGAGTCTCCATACATGTCCAACAGAACCAGAAACCCGAGAAGTTTCCAGATTTCCGCTACATGTAGCATCCACACAGACACATGTATCACACACAGTTGGCTGAAGGGGACAGGAATATCTATTGGACCCTCTTGTCCTGGTGATGTGGCTGGATTTTAAGGACCAGAGATATTATACAATGTATAAGGTTCTCTTTTGTTTTGTTTTGTTTTGGGGTCACACCTGGCTATGCACAGGGGTTACTCCTGGCTCATGCACTCAGAATTACTCCTGGCGGTGCTCAGGGGATCATATGGGATGCTGGGAATTGAATCCAGGTCAGCTGCATACAAACAAATGCCCTACCTGCTGTGCTATCACTCCAGCCCCGATGTGGCTGGATTTTACTGCATAAAATTTCACTATTAATATGGCCAAACAGAGTGGAAAGACTTTATTGGACTAAGCATACTTTAAAATGACACAAAAGAAGCTACTAAGTTACACAGGGACATGCTTACTTTTTGACAGAATAAAAGACCAGTTTGGGGATCATTTATGCATAAGCTCAAATAAATCATAGCAAAAATATAATCCAGAACCAGAAATGCAGATGAATGCAGGCCTTTCATATATGAGGCCCTGGGTTAGATTCATGACACCAACACATTAAACAGTGCTATTGGACACTAATGGTTGGAATGTCACACTGGTGTCTAAAGCAGCCATGAGGACAGACCTCACCAGTCATCTCCATAGGCTGATGGCTTCCAAGGCTGCCTCAGTGGTGCAGCAGCTGTGGGTGTCAGAGTGAGTCTGGAGAGTTCTGGAAGGAGGCATGGAGCTGGATTGCCAAGTCTACCTCAGGAGTCAGGAGCCCTCTGCTCCCCGACACACCCCCACTGCTCACCTGGCATTTCACCTGCAGCTTCCTCTTCCTTCCTGAAGATTTTTCTGAAATCAGATCCATGACATGTGAGGATGAAAGAAACAGGCACTCAGCTCCTGGTGACACACTCCCTCCTGAATAACTGGTCCCTGTTCATGGTTACTTCATGATGGTTGAGAATTTTATTATAAAGAGAAATCATTTTTTGGTTTATGCTTAGAGATTGGCCTTGTTCTGTGTATTACAGCATGTGTTTCAAAGACTGATGTAAAAAGTCTCTCCTGAATCCCTAGGACCAGCGTCTGAAATATTTTAGCTGCTGTACCAGAAAATAGCCACTAGATGGAGACAGGCCCTGTAACTGACCATGCAGAGATCCTGGATCTTAAAAGCACTGAAACAGTAGCTGAGCTAGTGTTCCATTGTCAATAGGGACAGTGGCTCCTGTGGGAATGATGGGAAATGTATGAAAGTAGCGGTCAGAAGCTGAGTGTTATGCAAATTATCATATTCCTGCAGTGTGAGCAGAAGTTCAGTATGACCTGTCTGCTGGAAACATTAGTGGAGTTAAAGCCTTATCCACTTCTCCCCAATTTATGTTGTGACATTATTTCATCATGACTGTAGACAGGGAAGATAAACCATCACTTACTGAAAAGTAATGTCACAGGAGGGAGGATAACAAGAGAGTATAAGAGACACCAGGGAACCCCCCCTCTGTCCCCACAGGCACCCACCCAGGGAAGCCTGAGAGGACAAGGGGAGAAGGGGCTCCTGCTGACAGAAGGTGGGTCTCACAGGATGTGACCTTGATCTTCAGTCTCCAGTCTCCTGGTGTGTGAGAATCCCGTGTGTGTGGTGTGAGGCCCCAGCCTCTGTGTTCCTGTGAAGGAGCCTGAGCTGATGCTTCACACCCCTGGACCCTCAAATCACGGCTGCCTCAGGGGCACTTCAGATAAGGGGGGACCCCATTACCTCTCCTACCCTGTACTCTGACTGCTCAGGCTTCATGCTCAGCTTGTTTGTTGAGCCTGACCTTGCCTTTAGGATGAAGCTGTTGTTGCTTTGATTCTGATCAGAGATACATCAGGCCAAATGGTCCTAGAACTGCATTTCTCAGCCAGATGGCTGAGTATTGTTCACAGTGACAACCGGGCCCTATGAACAGGACATGAGGGGCAACCAAAGAAATAAATGTTTTAAATAATATTTTGTTTGCTTTGGGGCCACACCTAGAAGTGCTCAGGGTTTACTGTTTTTTTCTTCAGAGATCACTGTTAGCCCAACTTGGGTGATCGACCATACGGAGTGTCAGGGGTCAAACTAGAATTGACTACACACAAAGAAAGAGCACTGCCCACTGTGCAGTCCCCCCAAATTAACTTTTTTATGTTAACACTGTAGAAAATATAATATTGGGATATCAGGACAAAGAGAAAACAAAATTTGCCTTGATAAAATGTACAGGTGTGAAATTAAAGAAATGTGTATAGTTCCTTAGTGGAAATGAAAAGCTGTGAATTAAAGGATTTTGTACAATCCTAAGAGGGTCTGTGTGGCTAGGGTCTGAAAGAACCTGAGGACAAAGAGAGCAAGAACTGTGTCCTTACTCTAAGGAGACCAGGAACCCGCCCTTCTGTGCTCAGGCTGGGGCCCTCCTGGGGCCCAGGGAGGAGCATGTTCACTGTGGGCAAAGTTCTATTTTCCCTCATGGACCCGCACCCCTGACTTCCCTGCAGCTGGGGTTATCCCCACACACACCCTCCCCCCTCTGCCTGCCCAGCCTGCCCAGCCCCCTCTCATTTGCAAGTCCTCAGAGCTCATGCCTAGACACTCAATAATTGTCTGTGTCCCACTGCAAGGTCAGTGTCTGTCACACCAAATGGACATGAGGGCCCCTGTGCAGCTCCTCAGCTTCCTGCTGCTCTGGCTCCCGGGTAAGGAGGGAAATGAGGGTTGACTTGACATACTGCTCCCTGGGCTCCAGGAAATTAAACTAAAGTACGATTTTTGGTGATGATATGTGTTTATATTTTCAATCCCAGGTAGCAGGTGTGATATCCAGATGACCCAGTCTGCATCCATGTCTGCATCTCTGGGAGAGAAAGTCCTTATCACCTGCAGAGCCAGTGAGAACATTAAGAAAAGTGTGAACTGGTATCAGCAGAAACCAGGAAAAGCTCCTAGGATCTTGATCACTGATGGATCCAGTTTGCAAATGGGGGTCCATCTCCGGGTCAGTGGCAGCGGGTCAGGGACAGATTTTACTCTCACTATTAGCAGCGTGGAGCCAGAAGATGCTGACACTTAATACTGTCTGCAGTATGAGAATATGCCTCGCCCAGTGATACGCGCCAGAAGATAAACCAGCCACAGATCAGCTGTGTGAGGCTGGGCTGCCCCAGCTGCTCCTCCTGATGCCTCCACTGCTCAGAGTGTCAGATGCAGCCACACTGTGATGTGATAGAGGATTCCTGTAAAAGTTGAAGGGACACAATTTGTCTCTACCCATCTCCCCTTATCCCAGCAGCACAGACACAATAGATCAGCTGATTTAGTATATCAAGATTATTTTTCTGGAATAACTTGGTGACAGTGTCAATTAAAATTCAGAGATGGGGAAAAGGCCACTCTAAAAACTTCAGCAATCATATTAAAATAAACTAATATGTCCCATAACAGAGTGTGAAGGCAATTGTACTCCATAATGATCTCACACTGACTACAACTCACAAGTACTTCCTCGCCATGTCAAGGCACCTTCTGATGTGGGCCAGAGGGAGAAACTGCATCCTGATACCTACAGAGTTTGGAGAATATGATTAAATCTGCTACCTTGGCTGGAAGGATAAAGACCTAAACTGCCATTGATAAAAGAAATACTTTAGTCACAGGTAAGTGGTATTTTGTATTCAATACCACTTGAAATCAAGTTTAGACCCCATGTGGAAAAATGCATGTTTGGGTAAAACTAAAGGCAAGTGAGAAACCATGGAAGGGAGGAACATTTCAGCAACCCATGCTAAGTCTAATGTTTTGCTATCTAGGGCTCAAAAGCAAAATATCCTCAATCACAAAGGCAGTGTTTCCTGCATGCTCAGGTCTTGAACATTCCACAGTGAATATGAAAGTGAAAGTCACTACCTCAGGAGATTCCTATCGCTAATTATATTTCTCCAGAATGGAAAGACAAAATCCAGCATTTGTATCTCAATATTGTGCTGCTCCTGACAGGAGAGACATCACCCACAGGCTGAACTCGAGGGGGAATCCTGTTTCCTCTTGGGTTCCATGTCCACTGTGGGTCTCCTTCCTTATGTCAAATCATGAGTATCACTCACCTGCCAGGATGCTTACACATCTTGACAAGGGTGAGTCCTGCTAGTCTAGAGTGACATGAGGTCTGATTTGGACCGTTGGGAGCTGACTTTTGTGGAGAAAAACTATCGGACTGTGAACCAGTAGCTGGGTTTGCAATTCGGGACATGCAATAGAATAAAGGAACAGTGGTGAGTTGGGGTGCTGGCATGATGTATTTACGGACATGGATACTAACTCACCTCACACAGCCCTGTTCTTGCACCAGTCTAGAGTCATAACCCTCCTTTTGGAAACACAGGTTTTCTGCTGTTAACATATATTTCTGATTCATAGTGATGACATCTCTAAAACCTATAATTACAGGATATCAAAGCTAAATAAAGATTCTATGCCCTCAATTTGCTCCAAAGACGTTACATTGAAGGAGTCTTCAATTCCTGAGAGGGTCTGTATGGCTGTGATCTGACAGAGCCTGTCCCTGGGCAGAGAGAGCAAGAAGCCACATCCTGACTCTCAGGAAAATAATGACTTGCCCTTCTGTGCTCACACTGGGGCCCTCCCAGGGGCCATGGAGGAGCATGTTCTCTGTGGGCAAAGTTCTGCTTCCCCACAGGGACCCACACCCCTGACTTCCCTGCAGCTGGGCTGGTCCTCACACACACCCTCCTCCCTCTGCCTGCCCAGCCTGCCCAGCCCCCCGTCATTTGCAAGTCCTCAGAGCTCATGCCTGGACACTCAATAATAGTCTGTGTCCCCCTGCAGGGTCAGTGTCTGTCACACCCAGAGTGGACATGAGGGCCCCTGTGCAACTCCTCAGCTTCCTGCTGCTCTGGCTCCCGGGTAAGAAGGGAAATTAGGGTTTACAGGAAGTAGTGCTACCCATGCTTCAGGGAAAATAATTTAAAATACAATGAATAGTGGTGATGGCGTATGTTTATATTTTAATCCCCAGGTTCCAGGTGTGATATCCAGATGAGCCAGCCTCCATCCGTGTCTGCATCTCTGGAAGAGAAAGTCACCATCACTTGCAAGGCCAGTGAAAAGATTTACAATATATTAGCCTGGTATCAGCAGAAACCAGGGAAAGCTCCCAGGCTCCTCATCCATACAACAACCAATTTAGGACCAGACGTCCCTCCTCGGTTCAGCGGCAGTGGATCTGGGACAGATTAAACACTCACCATCAGCAACCTCAAGCCTGAGGATGCTGCCACTTATTACTGTCAACAAGGTTGGAGTACCACTCCCACAGTGATACATGCCAGGACATAAACCTCCAGAGATCAGCTGTGTGAGGCTGGATTGCCACAGCTGCTCCTCCTGGTGCCTCCCTTGCTGAGGGTATGTCAGATGCACTCAGGCTGTGCAATGATGAACAGTTATGGTGTATGTCAAAGTAACAGTTTTAGGCTCCATTCTTCTTCTTGTCATCCATCCCAGCAGCACAGGCATGACAACAGATCTGCTATTGAATTTATAGAGATTATTTTCCTGAAGTAAGTGAGAGTGTCATTCATATGTGGGCATATATGTTTCATATATGCTGGCCTGCTCACTCTAGAAGGCCTAGAAAGCATGTTTTAATAGATATTTTTTAATAATCATGCATATTTCCACCCCAATTTTGAGGACACATGAGCAGCCTTATGGTCTCACATTGAGAGCATCTCCCCTGCTGTGATGTTCTGTCTGATGTGGGCCAGAGGAAGAGACTGCGTCTCACCAGGAGACAAACCCTCACCATCCTGCAGTGTGTGTGGTGAGGGGTCAGAGGGAACTGATATCTTCTCCTTTGACTGAGGGATTTTGATCCTGAAATCTTAATGGGAAATAAAACAATTTTAGTGACAAGAACTGTGGTATACTATCCTGGATACCCTTGAAGATGTAAAGGAGTGTAAAATTTAGTTCAATGTGTGTGTGTGTGGGGGGTAATTCAAGCAAGTAAAAAGAAAATATAGAAAAGGAAAATGTCAACACCCTGTACTTAGCCCTAAGTCTTATGCCGAGGCATTGTGGGAAATACCCCAGATCACAGTGCCTGAGCTTCCCTGCATGGCCAGGACTTCATGGTCTCAGAGGTAATGTAAATCTATGGAAATCATTGTTACCTTCAAAAACTCCACATTATTTTTTTAAATTTATTCTTTTATTGAATCACAATATGGAAAGTTACAAAGCTTTCAGGTTTAAGTCCCAGTTATAAAATGCTCGAACACCCATCCCTTCACCATTGCACATATTCCACCACCAAGAATCACAGTATACCTCCCCCCAGCCCCCCACCTCCCCAGCCCCCCACCTCCCCAGCCCCCCACCCCGCCAGTGTAACTGATAAACTTCACTTTACTTTGATTACATTCAATATTTCAACAAAAAAAACCCCTCACTATTACTATTTGGAGTTTTTCCTCCCTAAAGTCGGACTTGCTGAAAAGCAAGCATTTGCTAATTTGTTTTCCATTGCTGAGAATGAAGAGATATGAGGTCAAGCGGCCACACTAGCAGGCACACGGTTTTGGATTTCTGTATTTTAGTATTTTAGTAACTAAGTCCAGAGAAATATCTGCCAGAAATTGCATCATTGCAAGCTTGTACAACTCAGCTACTTTATATTCCACATATGAGTGCAACCTTTCTATGTCTGTCTTTTTCTGACTCATTTCACTTAACATGACACACTCCATGTTGATCCACTTATATGCAAATGTCATGACTTCATGTTTTCTGACAGCTACATAGTATTCCATTATGTAGATATGCCAGAGTTTCTTTAACCAGTCATCTGTTTTTGGGCACTCTGTTTTTTTCCAGATTGTGGCTATTGCAAACAATGTTGCAATGAACACAGAAATGCAGATGTCATTTCTACTATACCTTTTAGCCTCTCCAGGATATATTCCCAGGAGTGGTATTGCTGGGTCAAATGGAAGCTCAATTTCTAATTTTTTGAGAATCGTCCATATTGTTTTCCAAAAGGGCTGAACCAGTCGGCATTCCCACCAGCAGTGAAGGAGAGTTTCTTTCTCCCCACATCCACGCCAACACCAGTCACTTTTGTTTTTTGGGATGTGGGCCAGTCTCTGTGGTGTGAGATGATATCTCATTGTTGTTTTGATCTGCATCTCCCTGATGATTAGTGATGTTGAACATTTTCTCATGTGCCTCTCAGCCATTCGGATTTCTTCTTCGGGAAAGTTTCTGTTCATTTTATCATCCCATTTTTTGATTGGGTTGGCAGTTTTCTTCTTGTGGAGTTCAACCAGTGCATTGTATATTCTTGATATCAACCCTTTATCGTATGGGTACTGCATAAATATTCTTTCCCATTCTGTAGATTGTCTTTGTATTTTGGTCACTGTTTCTTTTGAGGAGCAGAAGCTTCTTAGTTTGAGATAGTCCCATTTATTTATCTCTGTTTTCACTTGCTTGGCCAGTGGCATGTCAGCTTTGAAGATACCATTGGCTTCAATGTTGTGGAGGGTTTTGCCGACTTTGTCTTCAATGTACCTTAGGGATTCAGGTCTGATGTTGAGGTTTTTAATCCATTTTGATCTGACTTTTGTACATGGTGATAGGTGGAGGTCTAAGCCCATTTTTTTGCATGTAACTGTCCAATTTTGCCAGCACAGTTTGTTAAACATGTTTTCCTTGCTCCACTTCACATTTCTTGCTCCCTTACCAAAGATTAGATGATCATATATTTGGGGGTGTGTGTCAGAGTATTCAACCCCATTCCATTGGTCTGCAGCTCTGCCTTTGTTCCAGTACCATGCTGTTTTTTTTTTAATTTATTTTATTGAATCACCAAGTGGAAAGTTACAAAGTTCTCAGGCTTATATCTCAGTTACACAATGTTCAAACACCCATCCCTTCACCAGTGCCCATATTCCACTACCAATAAAAACAAAAACAAAAGCAAAAACAAAACAAACAAACAAACAAAAGAAAAAAACAGATTACATCCCACCCCTCACCCCCCAACCCACCCCGTAGGTGAGTGATAATTTCACTTCCTTTTCTCTTTACCTTGATTACATTCCAGATTTCAACACATAACTCACTATTGTTGTTAGAGTTTCAAAACAGACTCACTATTTTTGTTGGAATTTATCCCCTAAGAATACAGCTCTATTAATAGGGAAATATTTGATAATAAGTTTTCCATTGATGAGAATGAAGAGATAAAATGTCGCGCAGCCGCAGTAGCTGCGCGGTTTACAATTTCTGTATTATAGTAATTAAGTCCGCAAAGATTTAAGTTTGAAAATGAATCATTTCTCTTCCTGGAACAGCAGTAGCCAAAGTTAGTTCACAGTCTCCATACATGGGTGCAAGCACTTGCTGGAACCCCAATTCCTAAAGCTGTCTCTGGTTCCCGCTTGTTCCACATCCACCGGCTCTGCAGGGGCATGGGCACCCAGGCCGAAAACCCGGCCGGCCGGAGCCGAGCACGGGCCCTGAATCAGTACCATGCTGTTTTAATTACTACTACTTTGTACTAGAGTTGGAAGTTGGGGAGGTTGATTCCTCCCATTTTCTTTTTCCCAAGAATTGCTTTAGCTATTCGTGGGGGCTTATTGTTCCAAATGAATTTCAGGAGCACTTGTTCCATTTCTTTGAAGAATGTCAAGTGTATCCCTATAGGGATTGCATTGAATTTGTACAATGCTTTGGGGAGTATTGCCATTTTGACAATATTACTTCTTCCAATCCATGAGCAGGGGATGTCTTTCCATTTCCTCGTGTCTTCTTTTATTTCCTGAAGTAGCGTTTTGTAGTTTTCATTATACAAGTCCTTAACCTCCTTAGTTAAGCTGATTCCGAGGTACTTGATTTTTTGAGGCACAATTGTGAATGGGATTGTTTTTATCATGTCGCTTTCTTCTCCCTCATTATTTGCATATAGGAAAGCCATGGACTTTTAGGTATTGATTTTATAGCCTGCAACTTTACTATACGAGTCTATTGTTTCTAGGAGAAAACTCCACATTACTGATGATACTTTCCCAGGCTTATTGCCCAAAAGCACACGATTTTATCTAGCAATATTGATTTTCCTTGGATTTGAATCCCTAGAATGGGAGCATAAAATATAGGGTGACATTGGTGAGAAAATTGTTGACTTCTTTTCAAAAGACAGACGTTGAGATCTGCATTCCACGTTTTGTTTTCCACTTTCCCTAAGCCCAGACCAACCACTCAGAGCCTTTGCCAAACTGGTCCTGCCTGTGGGCAGGAAGCCCCTGGGCCATGGAGTTGCTGTTCCCTGAACACGGGCTCTGAGTCCCCCAGACCCTGGGCTCTGGCTCCAGCTGAGAACGGGAATGTGGGGGCTCAGGGGCAGGTGCCTGTGACCCGGGCACTGAGAAGAGACCTTGGCTCAGCCCGTGCAGTGTCACAGCCCTGCCTGCTCTAGCACATCAGTGGCACCAAAAGCACTTGGGGACACAATCAACACAGGGACACCTGGAGTTCTGCATCCGTGTCTGGGTTCTGGTGCAGCCTGTGTGGCCCCAATATCCATCTTCCCTCAGGGGCTCAACAGAGTCCCCATACATGTTCAATAGCAGCAGAAAACCAGGAGTTTTGATAGGTCTGCCACATGTGGAATCCACACTGACACATGTATCATACACATTTAACTGAATGGAACAGGAATATCTATAACACCTTTTGTCCTGGAGATGTGGCTGGGTATTACTACCTAAAATATCATCTTTAAGAACCTAAAAGAAATGGATGGATTCCTTGATTCCTATAATCTCCCAACACTGAAGAAAGAAGACCTGGAATACCTGAATAGACCCATCAATGTTAAGGAAATTGAAACGGTAATCAAAAACCTCCCCAAAAACAAAAGCCCAGGCCCAGATGGTTTCACTGGCGAATTCTTCCAAACATTTAAAGAAGACCTATTGCCTGTTTTCCTCAAACTTTTCCAGGAAATTGAAAAAACAGGAACTCTCCCAAACAGTTTCTATGAAGCACATATCTCCCTAATACCCAAAGCAAACAAAGACACCACTAAGAAAGAAAATTACAGACCAATTTCCCTGATGAACACCGATGCGAAGATCCTCAACAAAATACTAGCAAATAGGATCCAACAACTCATCAAAAAGATCATACATCACGACCAAGTGGGATTCATCCCAGGGATGCAAGGATGGTTTAACATTCGGAAATCAATCAACATAATCCAGCATATCAACAAAAGTAAAGATAAAAACCATATGATCATATCAATAGATGCAGAGAAAGCATTTGACAAGATCCAACATCCTTTCATGATGAAAACCCTCGCCAAAATGGGTTTTGGAGGAACTTTCCTCAAGATAGTCGAAGCCATCTATCACAAGCCTACGGCAAGCATTATCCTCAACGGGGAAAAACTAAGGGCCTTTCCTCTGAGATCAGGCACAAGACAAGGATGCCCACTCTCACCACTGCTCTTCAATATAGTACTGGAAGTACTTGCGATAGCTATTAGACAAGAAAAAGAGATTAAGGGCATCCAGATAGGAAGGGAAGAAATCAAACTCTCACTATTTGCAGACGACATGATACTATATCTAGAGAAGCCTAAAACCTCTACTAAGAAACTCTTAGAAACAATAGACTTATACAGTAAAGTTGCAGGCTACAAAATCAATACCCAAAAATCCATGGCCTTCATATATGCAAACAATGAGGCAGAGGAAAGGGACATGAAAAAAGCAATCCCTTTCACAATCGTGCCCCAGAAAATCAGGTACCTCGGAATCAGCTTAACCAAGGAAGTAAAAGACCTTTACAAAGAAAACTACATAACGCTACTCCATGAAATCAAAGAGGACATGAGGAAATGGAAACATATACCCTGCTCGTGGATAGGGAGAATCAATGTTGTCAAAATGGCAATACTCCCTAAAGCATTATACAGATTCAATGCGATCCCTATAAGTATACCCATGACATTCTTCAAAGAAATGGATCAAGCAATCCTAAAATTCATATGGAATAACAAACGTCCAAGGATAGCTAAAACAATTCTTGGGAAAAAGATGATGGGAGGCATCACCATCCCCAACCTCAAACTTTACTACAAAGCAGTAACAATTAAAACAGCATGGTACTGGAACAAAGGCAGAGCCGTAGACCAATGGAACAGGGTGGAATATCCCTACACACAACCCCAAATGTATGACCATCTAATCTTTGATAAGGGAGCAAGAGATGTGAAGTGGAGCAAGGAAAGCCTCTTTAACAAATGGTGCTGGCACAACTGGACAACCACATGCAAAAAAATGGGTTTAGACCTTGACCTGACACCATGCACAAAAGTCAGATCAAAATGGATTAAAGACCTCAACATTAGACCACAAACCATAAGGTACATTGAAGACAAGGTCGGCGAAACCCTCCACGATATTGAAGATAAAGGTATCTTCAAACGTGACACGGAACTAAGCAATCTAGTAAAAACAGAGATCAACAAATGGGACTACATTAAACTAAAAAGCTTCTGCACCGCAAGAGATACAGTGACCAGAATACAAAGACTATCCACAGAATGGGAAAGGATATTTACACAATACCCATCAGATAAGGGGTTGATATCAATGGTATATAAAGCACTGGTTGAACTCTACAAGAAGAAAACATCCAACCCCATCAAAAAATGGGGCGAAGAAATGAACAGAAACTTTACCAAGGAAGAAATACGAATGGCCAAAAGGCACATGAAAAAGTGCTCTGCATCACTAATCATCAGAGAGATGCAGATCAAAACAACTTTGAGATACCACCTCACACCACAGAGACTAGCACACATCCAAAAGAACAAAAGCAACCGCTGTTGGAGAGGATGTGGGGAGAAAGGGACCCTTCTTCACTGCTGGTGGGAATGCCGACTGGTTCAGCCCTTCTGGAAAACAATATGGACGACTCTCAAAAAATTAGATATTGAATTCCCATTTGACCCAGCAATACCACTGCTGGGAATATATCCCAGAGAGGCAAAAAAGTACAATCGAAACAACATCTGCACATGTATGTTCATCGCAGCACTGTTTACAATAGCCAGAATCTGGAAAAAACCCGAATGCCCCAGAACGGATGACTGGTTGAGGAAACTTTGGTACATCTATACAATGGAATACTATGCAGCTGTTAGAAAAAAGGAGGTCAAGAATTTTTTTTTTTTTCTGTTCAATCTTCTTTATTTATGTTGAAAAATTTTACATACGTTTAGTGTGGTTAATCCTCAGACATGATGATAAAATCAAACATTATTGGGGTAACTCAAAGTTGTCATGGATTGTTTAATAGTAACACTATTAGAAGCAATAATGATTATAAATTTAATGGCTGATATTGAATCAGCCATTGTGTCTTTTTTTTTTTTTTTTTTAACTTCAATTTCATTTTTTTTTTTGGCATTAATTTATTTATTTTTAATTAGAGAATCACCGTGAGGATACAGTTACAGATTTATACACTTTTGTGCTTATACTTCCCTCATACAAAGTTTGGAACCCATCCCTTCACCAGTGCCCATTCTCCACCACCCGTAAACCCAGTGTCCCTCCCACCCTCCCCAATCCCATCTCCCCCCCACCCCACCCTGCCACTGTGGCAAGGCATTCCCTTCTGTTTTCTCTCTCTAATTAGCTGTTGTAGTTTGCAATAAAGGTGTTGAGTGGCCGCTGTGCTCAGTCTCTAGCCCTCATTTAGCCCGCAACTCCCTTCCCCCACATGGCCTTCGACTACAATGTAGTTAGTGATCGCTTCTCTGAGTTGACCTTTCCCCGGAACGTGAGGCCAGCCTCGAAGCCATGGAGTCAACCAAGGAGGTCAAGAATTTTGTAGTTAAGTGGATGGGCATGAAAAGTTTCATGCTGAGTGAAATGAGTCAGAAAGAGAGAGACAGACATAGAAAGATTGCACTCATCTATGGTATATAGAATAACAGAGTGGGAGACTAACACCCAAGAACTGTAGAAATAAGTACCAGGAGGTTGACTCCATGGCTTCGAGGCTGGCCTCACGTTCCGGGGAAAGGTCAACTCAGAGAAGCGATCACCAACTACATTGTAGTCGAAGGCCATGTGGGGGAAGGGAGTTGCGGGCTGAATGAGGGCTAGAGACTGAGCACAGCGGCCACTCAACACCTTTATTGCAAACCACAACAGCTAATTAGAGAGAGAAAACAGAAGGGAATGCCTTGCCACAGTGGCAGGGTGGGGTGGGGGGGAGATGGGATTGGGGAGGGTGGGAGGGACACTGGGTTTACCGGTGGTGGAGAATGGGCACTGGTGAAGGGATGGGTTCCAAACTTTGTATGAGGGAAGTATAAGCACAAAAGTGTATAAATCTGTAACTGTACCCTCACGGTGATTCTCTAATTAAAAATAAATAAATTTAAAAAAAAAATAAAGAAACTTGATAAAAATAAAATAAAATAAAATAAAATAAAATATCACCTTTAGTTTGATGAAACATAGTGGAAAGACTTTAATTAGACCAAACTAATGCTTAAAATGATATAAAGCAAGCCTCTAAGTTGCACAGGGAAGTATTTATTTTTGAAATACCAAAGGTCAATTTTAGAAACATTTATGCATAAACTCAAATCATTTATAGCAAAAAATAATTTAGAACCAGGAATGCAGATGAGTAGATGAGCTGGAGTTCATGTTCTTTATGTTTGATGCCCTGTGTTAGATTTGTGATGCCAACAAACTAAACAGTGCTATTGGGCAGTAATGGTTGGAATGTCACACTGGTTTCTAAAGCAGCCATGAAGACAGATCTCACCAGTCATTTCCACAGGTTGATGGCTTCTGAGGCCACCTCACTGGTGCAGCAGCTGTGGGTGTCAGAGTGAGTCAGGACAACGAAAAAGCCACAGTCTAACAAATCATTGCTGAAAAGTTCCCAGAGCTGGAGAATGCAGGCATCCAGGTTCAAGGTGCCCGAAGGGTGCCAGCTAAAAGAGACCCTAACAGAGTGAGTCTGGCGAGTTCTGGAAGGAAGCATGGAGCTGGATTGCCAAGTCTACCTCAGTAGTCAGGAGCCCTCTGCTCCCCGACACACCCCAACTGCTCACCTGGCATTCACCTGCAGCTTCCTCTTCCTTCCTGAAGATTTTTCTGAAATTAGATCCATGACATGTGAGGATGAAAGAAACTAGTACTTAGCTCCTGTTGACATAGCTCCCTCCTGAATTCCTGGTCCCCTGTTAGTGGCTATGTCACAGCTAGTTGAGCATTTTATTATAAAGAGAAATCATTTTCTGCTTTGTGCTTACAGATTGGCCTTGTGTTGTGTATTACAGCATGTGTTTCAAAGACTGACCTAAAAAGTCTCTCTAGAATCCCTAGGACCAGCATCTGAAACCATCTTAGCTGCTATATCAGAAAACAACCACTAGATGGAGACAGATCCCAGAATTGACCATGCAGGGAGCCTGGAACTTAAAAGCACTGGGACAGTAACTGAGCTGGAGTCCCATTGTTGGTAGGGACAGTGGGTCCTGTGGGAATGATGGGAAATGTATGGAAGTAGCTGTCAGAGGCTGAGTTTTATGCAAGTCATCATGTTCTTGCAGTGTGAGCAGAAGTCCAGTATTACCTGTCTGCTGGAAATATTAGTGTAGTTACCCCTTATCCACAGGTCCCAATTTATATTGTGGCATTATTTCATGAGGACTGTAGACAGGGAGGATAAACCATCACTTATTGCAAAGTAAAGTCACAGGAGGTAAGATAACAAGAAAGTATAAATAGACACAGGGAACACCCTCTCTCCCCACAGGTACCCACCCAAGAGAAGCCTGTGAGGACAAGGGGAGAGAGGGGCTCCTGCTGACAGGAGGAGGGTCTCGTCAGATATGACCTTGTGGGACCTTGAATTTCCCTCTCCTATTTTCCAGAGTGTAACAATCCAATGTGTGTGGTGTGAGCCCTCAGCCTGTGTGTTCCTGTGAGGGGGCCTGAGCTGATGCTTCACACCTGGCACCCTCTGAGCAGGGTCTGCCTCAGGGACACATTACGGTAGTGGGGGAGAAGGGGAGAGTAGGGAAATGAGCTTCGCTATTTTCTTCACCTTCACCACTTGCTTTTCTTCTTGCTGAGAAAAGAGCCTTAGTATTCATCTTTGGCTTATTGGCTAAAACACGAACATGACCTTTGAGACAAAACTGTTGGATATTTCATTTTCTGACCAGAAAGTGCATCAGGGTTCACCGGCCATAATCCACAGATTCATGAATAAATCTTGAAATGATCAAATTGCAGAGATTCTTCTGGACCCAACGTGAGGCTGAATCACAAGGGGCAGTTCGGAGGAGAGTGGGTGACCCCCAGCAGCCAAACCCCCCACATTCCACAATGGCCCCTTGCAGGAGCCCACAACTCAAGATGATCCTCATCCAAAAACTTAATCTCTTCTGAATTCCTGGCTACCAGAATAGTTTCCTCTCATGTAGTTGTTCATATTATTAAAGAGTGAGTCTTTTATTTATATTTTTGCATTAGAGTCTGGTCTCTTGACAGATTACGGTATAGAATGTTGTAAAAACAGCTGAAGTGGGGCTGGAACGATAGCACAGCAGGTAGAGCGTTTGCCTTGCACGCAGCTGACCCAGGTTCTATTCCCAGCATCCCATATGGTCCCCTGAGCACGGCCAGAGGTGGTTCCTGAGTGCAGAGCCAGGAGTAACCCCTGTGCATCGCCAGGTGTGACCCAAAAAGCAAAGAAAAAAAAAACCAATAAAACAGCTGAAGTCTCTCAGGATCCCTGGGACCAGCATCTGAAACTTTCGAAGTTGCCCTTTCATAAAATAGCCACTAGATGGCAGACAGACCCAATACTGACTAGAGAGAGAGCCTGGATCTTAGAAGTGCTGGGTCAGTAAGTTTCTCTCTCTGTTCATGGGGACTGTGGTCTATGGCTGTGATGAGTAAAGTATTGAAATGGCTGTCAGTGACTGAGTTTTAGGTAAAATATCACCTGATTTTCGCTATGTGAGTGGAGAGTGAGTACTTACCTGTCTGCTATGGACAATATTAGTGCTGCCACGTGGGAATATTGGGGTTATGCCCAACTCTACCCCACCAATGCAAGTTTGAATAATTACACTGTGATTATTTGTAGACATGAATGAAAAAACAGCACTTAATGTGAAATGAGTACTTAGGAGGCTGATTAGAATGGAGTATAGAGACTCCAGGGAACAGCCATCTGTCCTCTCAGGCACCCACCAGCAGAGACCTATGAAGACAAGGGGAGGGAGGGGCCCCTGCTGAGAGGAGGGTCTCAGGGAAAGGGACCTTGACCTTCCTCTCCAGCTTCCCAGACTGTGAGAATCCCGTGTGTGTGGTGTGAACCCCAGCTTATGTGTTCCTGTGAGAGAGCCTGAGCTGGTGCTTCACATCCTTGGAAGCACCTTGGAGCAGGGTCTGTCTCAGGCACTTCACAGGCACCTCAGGGTACGGGGGCTTCACTGTCCTCTTCACCCTCAGTCCTCCCTGCTCTGACTGCAGAGGGAGAAGGACTCAGGATTCAATCTCGGCTCATTGGCTGAGAGTCTGGCATTGCCTTGCAGGTGATTCTCCTGCAGGCAGAGACACTGAGTCCTGAGACACCAGAATTACTCACATTCCAGTGCACAGCCACCCAGGGAAGGTGTGACCAGGAAGGAGCAGGATTCCAGTTGCTGTGTTTTAGAACAAAAGCTGGCAAATATTTCTTCTAAGCTACCTGTGGCATATTCCATATGCCAAAAACAGTAACAAGTCTCACAATGGGAGACTCACATTACTGGTACCCGCTTGAGCAAATCGATGAACAATGGGACGACAGTGCTACAGTGCATGTTTATCTCCACAAAGTTAGAAAGCCCCAGTCACTAAGAGGCAGATGAGATTTTCTGTGTTGAGCTCTTTGCACCTAAACATTATGAATTCAGTTTACTAGGTCCAGGAAAAGGCAGTTTCTAATACTTGGTTCTAACACTACGAAACTTACCTTAACTTGATACCAACAGAGAGCAGAGAATTAAGACTCCCAGGACTGTCTTAAAGTATGAGACTGGGGGCTAGAACGATAGCACAGCGGGTAGGGTGTTTGCCTTGCACGCGGCCGACCCGGGTTCGATCCCCAGCATCCCATATGGTCCCCTGAGCACCGCCAGGAGTAACTCCTGAGTGCAGAGCCAGGAGTAACCCCTGTGCATCGCCGGGTGAGACCCAAAAAGCAAAAGATAAATAAATAAATAAAGTAGGAGACTGAACACACAAGCTGGATCTTTCTCATACTGGAGTAACTCCTGAGTGCAAAGCCAGAAGCACAGTGCATTTTAGAGGAATTCAGTGGAGGAGACTTATCTCATCTATCCCTTCTGGACTCAATTCCTTCTGGTCAGCTCAGAAGGGAGTCTTCAGGGAAAGAGGGACTGAAAACCATGAAAGAATGCCCAAAGAGAAAAAGGCGAATGTTGGTGGTTCTAGGAATATAGAGAGCTCTCGGAATATGGAGAACAAACCCCCAATTTGAGGCTGAGGTGGAAGTAGTGAGACTGTCTCTCAGAAATATATTTGGACACAGACTTGTTAACCACGGGTCCAAAGACTTTCTGCTGTTAATATACATTTCCGTCTGATAGTGGTTACATCTCTAAAACCAATAATATCAGGAATTCAAAGCTAAATGGAAGATTCCATACCCTCAATTTGATCCAAAGGTGTAAAATTGATGGAGTCTACAATTCCTGAGAGGGTCTGTGTGGCTGTAGTCTGACAAAGTCTGTCCCTGGGGAGAGAAAGCAAGAAGCCTGTCCTGACTCACAGGAGACCAGAGGACCCTCCCTTCTGTGCTCACACTGGGACCCTCCTGGGGCCCGGGGAGGAGCATGTTCTCTGTGGGCAAACTTCTGCTTCCCCACAGGGACCCACACCCCTGACTTCCCTGCAGCTGGGCTGGTCCCCACACACACCCTCCCCCCTCTGCCTGCCCAGCCTGCCCAGCCCCCTCATTTGCAAGTCCTCAGAGCTCATGCCTGGACACTCAATAACAGTCTGTGTCCCCCTGCAGGGTCAGTGTCTGTCACACCCAGAGTGGACATGAGGGCCCCTGTGCAGCTCCTCAGCTTACTGCTGCTCTGGCTCCCGGGTAAGGAGGGAAATGAGGGTTTACTGGACCTAGTGCTACCCATGCCTCAGGGAAAATAATTTAAAGTACAATGAATGGTGTGATGATTCCTGTTTATATTTTAATCCCCAGGTTCCCTGTGTGATATCCAGATGATCCAGCCTCCATCCGTGTCTGCATCTCTGGGAGAAAAAGTCACCATCTCCTGCAGGGCCAGTCAGAACATTACCAGTTACTTATGCTGGTATCAGCACAAACCAGGGAAAGCTCCCAGGCTCCTCATCTATAGTGCAACCAGTTTAGAACCAGGTGTCCCTCCCCGGTTTCGTGGCTGGGGTTCTGGGACAGATTACACTCTCACCATCAGCAACCTGAAGCCTGAGGATGCTGCCACTTATTACTGTCAACAAGCTTGGAATATCCCTCTCACAGTGATCAGGTCTGAACATAAACCCCCAGAGATCAGCTGTGTGAGGCTGGGCTGCCCCAGCTGCTTCTCTCAGTGCCTCCCCAGCTGAGGGTGTGTCAGATGCAGCCAGGCTGTGCAATGATGAAAAGTTCTGTGACTTGTCGAAAGAACAGTTTTAGGCTCCATTATTCTCCTTCTCATCCCAGCAGCACTGGCATAACAACAGATCTGCTGTTTGAGTTTATAGAGATTATTTTCCTGAAGTCAGTAGGTGAAAGTGTCATTCAGAGTTCATATGTGCTGGCCTCTAAAAGATCGAGGAACCATGTTTTAAAGATATTTTTACTAATCACACATATTGCCCCTCCAGCTGCTTATTAAGCTCTTTAACAGTCATGATCCCAGAGACACACAAATGAATCTCGGAACCCAGAGTGTTTTGGCAGAAATCTCTCCAGCCTTAATTATTAAAATTTTAAAATTCCAAGATCATATGCTATTCATAATCAGCAATAAAAAACAAATTGTCTACTGTTGCCTTTTCAGCAGGTCTGAGCATTGGAGAAAAATTCCAAATAATTATGGTGGGACTGGTGCTGAAATATTGAATGAAATGAAAGTAGAGAGGTAGTAATGTGGAAATTATCTGCTACACAGGTAGGGGAGGGTGTGGGATGGTGGATAAACTGGGGCTTCTGGGGGCTGGAGCAATAGCTCAGCGGATAGGGCATTTGCCTTGCACGAGGCCGACTCGGGTTCAATTCCCAGCATCCCATATGGTCCCCCGAGCACCGCCAGGAGTAATTCCTGAGTGCAGAGCCAGGAGGAACCCCTGTGCATCGCCAGGTGTGACCCAAAAAGCAAAAAAAAAAACAAAACTGGGGTTTCTGGTGGTGGAAAACATGCATTGGTGAAGGGATGGGTGTTTGATCATTTCATAACCGAGACTTAAACCGGGAAGTTTTGTAGCTGTTCTCACAGTGATTCAATAAATAAATTTATAAAAAAAATAATAATGACACATATTGCTACCCCACTTGTGAGGACACATGAGCAGCATCATAGCCTCACACTGAGGGCATCGCACAGGGGGCATCCTCACCTGTCATGATGTCCTGTCTGATGTGGGACAGAGGGAGAGACTGCGTCTCACCAGAGGACAGACCCTCACAATCCTGCAGTTTGTGTGCGGGGAGGGAGGGTCAGATTGGGGCAGGTGGGATGAGATCTACTCCCTTGACTGAGGGATTTTGATCCTGAAAACTTAATGGGAAATAAAACAATTTCAGTGACAGGAACTGTGGTATATTATCCTGGATACCCTTGCAGTTGTAAAGGCATATAAACTACATTTCAAGGTAGGGGGAATTCAGGCAAGTAAGAGGAAATATAGGAGAGGAAAATGTCAACACCCTGTACTCAGCCCAAATTCTTATACCCAGGCCTCCTGGGAAATACCCTGGATCACAGTGCCTGAGCTTCCCTGCACGGCCAGGCTTGAAGCTCTCAGAGGGAATGTGAATCCACCAAAATCATTATAACCTCAGCAAATTCCACATTATTGATGATATCTTCCCAGTCTAGTTGCCCAAAAGCCCACCATTTATTTAGCATATTCATTTTCCTTGGATTTGAATCCCTAGAATGGGTATTCACGGCAGAGTCTGGCAAGCTACCCATGATGTATTCTATATGCCAAAAACAGTAACAATAATGGGTCTCATTCCCCTGACCCTTTAAGAGCCCCCAGTATGCCATTGGGCTACGCTAACATGCAACATGGACAAATGGAGACGTTACTGGCACACACTAGAGCAAATTGATGAACAATGGGACAACAGTGCTACAGTGCTTTATGAATAAACTCTAATCAATCATAGCAAAAATATAATCCAGAACCAGGGATGCAGATGAGTTGATGAGCTGGAGCTCGTGTTTTTCATGTCTGAGGCCCTGGGTTAGATTTGTGACACCAACACATTAAACAGTGCTATTGGGCACTAATGGTTGGAATGTCACACTGGTTTCTAAAGTAGCCGTGAGGACAGACCTCACCTGTCATATCCATAGGCCGATGGCTTCCGAGAACACCTCACTGGTGCAGCAGCTGTGGGTGTCAGAGTGAGTCTGGAGAGTTCTGGAAGGACTCTCCAGGAGGGGGAAGGGGGAGCTGGATTGCCAAGTCTACCTCAGGAGTCAGGAGCCCTCTGCTCCCCGACACACCCCAACTGCTCACCTGACATTTCACCTGCAGCTTCCTCTTCCTTCCTGAAGATTTTTCTGAAATTAGATCCATGACATGTGAGAAAGTAGCACTTAGCTCCTGTGACACACATCTGTCCTGAATTCCTGGTCCCTGTTCATGGTTACTTCATGATGGTTGAGCATTTTATTATAAAGAGAAATCATTTTTTGGTTTGTGCTTAGAGATTGGCCTTGTGTTGTGTATTACAGCATGTGTTTCAAAGACTGATGTAAAAAGTCTCTCCTGAATCCCTAGGACCAGCATCTGAAATCATTTTAGCTGCTGTGCCAGAAAACAGCCACTAGATGGAGACAGACCCCATAACTGATGGTGCGGGGAGCCTGCATCTAAAAAGCACTGGGATAGTAGCTGAGCTAGAACTAGTGTCCCATTGTCAGAAGGGACATTGGGTTCTGTGGGAATGATGGGAAATGTATGGAGGTTGTGGTCAGAGGCTGAGGTTTATGAAAATTATCATGTTCTTGCAGTGTAAGCGAAGTCCAGTATTACCTGTCTGATGGAAACATTAGTGGAGTTTCCCCTTATCCTCATCTCCCCAATTTATATTGTGACATTATTTCCTCAGGACTGTACACAGGGAAGAAAAACCATCATTTATTGTAAAGTCACAAGAGGGAGGATACCAAGAGAGTATGGAAAGACACCTGGGAATCTCGTCTGTCCCCAAAGGCGCCCACTCAGAAGAAGCCTGTGAGGACAAGGTGAGAGAGGGAGAGAGGGGCTTTTGTGGACAAGAGGAAATCTCTGGGCAAGTGACTTGGAGGGAACTTGACCTTCCTTCCAGACTCCCAGAGTGGGAGAATCCTGTGTGTGTGGTGTGAGGCCCCAGCCTGTGTGTTCCTGTGAGAGAACCTGAGCTGATGCGTCACACCTGGCACCCTCTGAGCAGAGTCTGTCTCAGGGGCACATCACGGTAGTGGGGAGAGAAGGGGGGGGTGGGGGAAGGGACTTCGCTATTTTCTTCATCTTCACCACCTGCTTTTCTGCTTGCTGAGAAAAAGAGCCTTTGTATTCATCCTTGGCTTGTTGGCTAATAGACCGACATGGCCTTGGAGAGAAAACTGTTGAAAGATTTGTTTTCTGATCAGAAAGTGCATCAGGATTCACTGGCCATGATCCAGTAACTCATAAATAAATCTTGAAAGAAATCTAAAAGTTGCAGAGATTCTTCTGGACGCTTCGTAAGGCTGAGTCATAAGGGCCGCCTGTAGGAGGGTGGGTGAACCCCAGCAGCCCAAACCCTCCACACTCCACAATGGCCGCCATGCTCCTTGCAGGAGCCACTGCTCAAGACAAGCCTCACCCAAACACTTAATCTGTTGAAAAACTCAGATATGTGAGTTTTGTGGCTGAACTCTAGGCTTTCTTAGAGTCAGGGAGGGCTACTGCTCCACTACGTGTGCTTCTGGGGGCCCCAGAAGTCATGCACATGACCCAAATCTGCCACCCAGTTAAATATTTAACTGCAATTCTCTCACTCCGTTACAAATATTTGAATTCTTTAAGCGACATCTCAACACCACAACACTGATAACCCAGGATAGCACACCAGTGATGTAATATGGACAACAACCAATCTCAATGAACAAAATGTAAACACAGATGGCTTTCGTGTCACTATTCATAGTGATCTCTTATACAAGGACTAAATGGCTTCTTAGTGAGATACAAAAATCATCAATAACTTTTATCTAAGAAAACTTTTGGATCATTCTTTTAGCAAATTATTTAAAATAAGCAACATAAAATGAATTACTGAGGACATTCTATGGGGTCAATCTGAACGGGTGTTGGGATAATTGATAATAATGGTGGTAGGATGGTGCAATGATGGTGGGAAAGGTGTTAGAATACAGAATATCTGTAAGAAATCATCATAAACAAGTTTGCAAACCACAGTTTTTATAGAAAGTATAAGGGGAACACATCAGACTGAATGAACTAATTTCTAAGTATTAATATAGGGATGATCCGTTTGCTTGTCCAATAAGAAGTCAGTGGGGACACTGTTTTCCTTCCTTCCAGGCTCCTTGAGTGCTTCCTGGGAAAGGGTCCCTGTCACTTTCAGGGCCACAAAGAGTTTATGGGGCATCTCATCCTGAGGTAAGCCCAGTGAAGAGAGAATGTTCAAGGCTTGCAGTTTGTGCCTCAATCTATCCAGGTGATTCCTGGCAACACAGTTTCCCCGAGTATATATGCGGCATACATAGAAGTCTCTGAGTGCCACCTGGCTGACCTTGGTAAGCACAGGCACGGAGGTGTGCCCTGGTGGTCTCCAGCACCATAAGACCCTAAAAGACGCAAATCATCAAATCTTACACTGACCTGGTTTGCTCAGCTGGCCAAGAATTGCCTAGAGGGACAAATGCCTCCCAGCATTGGTGAGCTGCTACCGCACCACACCCAGACACACAAATCAAATAATCAGAAAAAAGTCATAATTTTATCTCTGGCTATAGTTGCTTACAATCTATCCTGCTGCTCTGCTAGGAATGGGAAAGTGAGTGCAGACACAAGACTCTCTCACTTTCACCAGGAAGTGCTCCTGGTAACAGTGCTCCTTGTAAGACTTGTAACAATACCCCTCACCCCAGCTGCTACTATTCTGGGGCCTCTGTGGTTCTGGGGTCTCTGGTAGCAACATGACAGGAGAACAGCCTGAAATCTCACTCTTCTCCTCCCATCCCCTTCCACCCTTCCTACACATTCTAGCTGCATTCGTCTGCCTCCTTGAAGGAGCCCGAAGTGTGTGTGGATTCTCTGAATTTGTGTTCTGAACCAAGACCCCAGATTATCCTGTGTCACACTATGGTGGGAAGGGAAACAGTCAGGGAGGCTGCAAAGGGCCACACAGTGTCCTCACTGACGTCTTAGTGTACATGCAGACAGGACAACCCCTACATTAATGGCTGGAAATCAGTTCATACAATCGGCTGGAGTGTCTGCAGAGTTGGGGCCCAGGTTTCTCTTACATCCAGTCTGTTATTGACCCCAGATTTTGGTAAATGTGGTGCAGGGAGCAGTAAGTAGGGATTGGCTCCAAGCTCCCAATCACACCCTTTGGGAGCAGGATCCTGCTGCATGAAGATCAATGGTGGCAGGGAGGGGAGATCTCTCCTGCTCAGTCAGGTGTGAGGCAGCAAATGGCCCTGGAGGGTCCTGTCCTGGGCCCTGCAGAAGGGGAGCCATGGGAGCTGCTCCTGTCTGACAGAAGAACTCAGGGAGGCCCCAGTCACAGGCTGATCACAGGAGAGGAAACCGTCCCCTTTAGACTCCATGGTTACTGCAGGGCTCCCATGGGATCTGCTACTTCCTGGAAAACATTCCAGACCCTCCCTAGGACACTCAGCACTTCGACACGTCTATGTCCTGCTGGGCTGGTGGTTCATGGGGGTCTGTCAGGTTCTGAATTCAGTGTTGGGGAGACCATAGGACATTGCAAGGAGAGCTGAGTTTGCAGTTCCAGGGACAGCCTCTACAGTGAAAGAACAGTGGTCTTGACGGGGTGGTGGGATGGCACCCTTAGGAACCCGAATGCTGACTCATGAAGCACAGCTCTCTGCAGACCCAAGGGATACTTTTTGTGTGGTTGTGTCTTCACTCCATACTGACTGCCCACCCCTTGTGCACCCTGCATCCCATAGAGATTGTTGTCTGCTGTCTGTGAATTCCATAAACTGTGAGGATGTTCTCATGTGTTCTCCTGTGGTGTTATCATCTCAGTCTTCTCAAGACACTGAGTCTTTCATCTGGTCTCTGACAGCTGCTTTGTTCTAGGGACAATGAGAGGTTTGGTTTTTTGTTTTATTTTTGTTTTCTTTTCTTTTTGGGTCACACCTAGCGATGCTCAGGGATTACTCCTGGCTCTGCACTCAGGCATTACCCCTAGCGGTACTCAGGGGACCATATGGGATGCTGGGAATCGAACCCGGGTCCGCTATGTGCAAGGCAAACACCCTACCCACTGTGCTATATCTCCAGCCCCAAGGCAATGAGAGATTTGGGATGAGACAGAGGATATTCACTGAGGAGTCAGTCAAATTGGATTGTCTCAGCCACCCCATCTGAACACCTTCTCAACTGGTCAGCTCAGGGGTAGAGGAAGGAAAGATAGGAAGAGAGTTCAAGGAGGGCAAGGAATTATCTCTTTCGTGTCATAAAATAGAGCTGGAAAGGAAACAAGCTTTTGAAGATGAGGAGGGCTGAAGTGGAAGTAGTGGGATAGTATCTCAGGTGAAGAAGTTTGGAGGGATGAGCAGGAGAATGGGTTGACCTATCTGGTATTCTGTTGCTTCGGAAAAATTTTTGAATCAAGACCCCCAATTTTGTACAAACCTTTTCATTCCTTGCATTTCTGTCTGCTAATAAAAACAATTTCTCAGACAAAATAACACCAGCAATTTGAAAGGAGACTGACACCTCTGCAGACATTACCTGGGGTCCACATGTGAGCACAGAACCCACATGGCCCAGAGCACCTGCAGATAATCGCCTGACAGTGGCCGCCACTGCAGCACCACAATGGCCTTGTGTCCATAGGGCCCAGCATGAACTGCTCAACCTGGGTGGTTACCTAGTATTCAGAGTGACTGTCAGGTTCTCTGAGACCTGAAAGAGTCCCACCCCCAGGCCCCCCCACACACAAAAATTACCAGGAGGTTGACTCCATGGCTTCGAGGCTGGCCTCACGTTCCGGGGAAAGGTCAACTCAGAGAAGCGATCACCAACTACATTGTAGTCGAAGGCCATGTGGGGGAAGGGAGTTGCGGGCTGAATGAGGGCTAGAGACTGAGCACAGCGGCCACTCAACACCTTTATTGCAAACCACAACAGCTAATTAGAGAGAGAAAACAGAAGGGAATGCCCTGCCACAGTGGCAGGGTGGGGTGGGGGGGAGATGGGATTGGGGAGGGTGGGAGGGACACTGGGTTTACGGGTGGTGGAGAATGGGCACTGGTGAAGGGATGGGTTCCCGAACTTTGTATGAGGGAAGTATAAGCACAAAAGTGTATAAATCTGTAACTGTACCCTCACGGTGATTCTCTAATTAAAAATAAATAAATAAAAAAAAATAAAAATAAAAAAAAAACCAAAATTTTAAGCTTTTCCCAAATACAGTAAAATATATTAGTATTCCAGGTCAAAAAGAAAATCTCTTTGTCTCAAGTATATCCACAGTGTGAATTAAAGGAGTCTACTATTCCTGAGAGGGTCTGTGTGGCTGTGGTCTGACAGAGCCAGTCCCTGGGGCAGAGAGAGCAAGAAGCCATGTCCTGACTCTCTGGAGACCATATGACCTGCCCTTCTCTGCTCACACTGGGGCCCTCCTGGGGCCCTGGGAGGAGCATGTTCTCTGTGGGCAAAGTTCTGCTTCCCCACCGGAAACTGCACACCTAACTTCCCTGCAGCTGGGCTGGTCCCCACACACACCCTCCCCCTCTGCCTGCCCAGCCCCCTCTCATTTGCAAGTTTTCAGAGCTCATGCCTGGATACTCAATAATAGTCTGTGTCCCCCTGCAGGGTCAGTGTCTGTCACACCCAGAGTGGACATGAGGGCCCCTGTGCAGCTCCTCAGCTTCCTGCTGCTCTGGCTCCCGGGTAAGGAGGGAAATGGGGGTTTCCATGAATGTGGACTGCCTGGCTCTTCAGGGAAATTATCTCACTATGATTCATGATAATGATGTCCACTTAAATGTTTTATCTCAGGTGCCAGGTGTGATATCCAGGTGACCCAGCCTCCATCAGTGTCTGCATCTCTGGGAGAGAAAGTCACCATCACCTGCAAGACCAGTCAGAGCATTAGCTATAATTTACACTGGTATCAGCAGAAACCAGGGAAAGCTCCCAGGCTCCTCATCTATGGTGCAACCAATTTAGGACCAGATGTCCCTCCTCGGTTCAGTGGCAATGGATATGGGACAGATTTCACTCTCACCATCAGCAGCCTACAGCCTGAAGATGCTGCCACTTATTACTGTCAACAGAATAATGATTTCCCTCTCACAGTGATACACGCCAGTACATAAACCCCCAGAGATCAGCTGTGTGAGGCTGGGCTGCCCCAGCTGCTCCTCCCAGAGCCTCCCCAGCTGAGGGTATGTCAGATGCAGCCAGGCTGTGCAATGATGGACAGTCTGGCACAAGTCGAACGAACATCTTTAAGCTCCATTATTCTCCTCCTCATCTTAGCAGCACAGACATGACAATAGATCTCCTGATTGAATTTATAGAGATAATTTTCTTGAAGTAGTGCAGTAGGACGTTTACCTTTGCACACAACCGACCCATGTTCGAATCCTCCGCCCCTCTCAGAGAGCCCGGCAAGCTACCAAGAGTATCGTGTCTGCACGGCAGAGCCTGGCAAGCTACTCATGCTATATTGGATATGCCAAAAACAGTAACAGTAAGTCTCTCAATGAGAGACGTTACTAGTGTCTGCTCGAACAAATTGATGAACAACGGGATGACAGTGATAGTGACAGTAACAGTAGGTGACAGTGTCATTCAGAATTCATATGTAGTGAGCTGGTCACTCTAGAAGGCCTAGAATCCATTTTTTAAAAAGATATTTTTTAATAATCACACATGTTGCCACCCCAGTTTTGAGGACACATGAGCAGCTTCATAGACTCACACTGAGGGCATCTCACAGGCTGCATCCTCCCCTGCCATGATGTCCTATCTGATATGGGCCAGAGACTGTGTCTCACCAGAGGACAAACTCTCATAATCCTGCGGGAGGAGGGAGACTGAGATTTACTCCCTTTTCTGAGGGATTTTGATCCTGAAATCTTAATGGGAAATGAAACAATTTTACTGACAGGAGTTGTGGTATATTATCCTGGATACCCTTGAAGGTCTAAAGGGGTATAACCTTCATTTCAAGGTAAGGGTGGGGGGGCCATTGAGGCAAGTAAGAGAATCATATAGAAAATGAAAATGTCAATACCCTGTACTTAGCCCAAAGTCTTTTATATTGAGGCCTCGTGGTAAATACCCTGGGTCACAGTGCCTGAGCTTCCGTGCACGACTTGGCCTTGAGACTCTCAGAGGGAATGTAAGTCTATTGAGATCATCGTTACCTTATGAAACTCCACATTATTGATGATATTTTCCCAGTCCTGCTGGCCAAAAGCCCACCATTTATCTAGTAATATTGATTTTCCTTGGATTTGAATCCCTAAAATGGGAACTTAATATATGAAGTGACATTGGTGGAAAACATTTTAACTGCTTTTCAGAAGACAGACATCGAGATCTGTGTCACAAGTTTTGTTTTCATTTTCCCTCAGCACAGACCAACCACTCAGAGCCTTTGCCAAACTGGTCCTGCCTGTGGGCAGGAGTCCCTGGGCCCTAGAGTTGCTGTTCCCTGAACACGGGCTCTGAGTCCCCCAGACCCTGGGCTCTGGCTCCAGCTGAGAACGGGAATGTGGGGGCTCAGGGACAGGTGCCTGTGACCCAGGCACTGAGATGAGACCTTGGCTCAGCCTGTGCAGTGTCACAGCCCTGCCTGCTCTAGCACATCAATGGCACCAAAAGCACTTGGGGACACAATCAACACAGGGACACCCTGGAGCTCAGTCTCCATGTCTGGGTTCTGGTGCAGCCTGTGGGCCCAATATCCAGCTTCTCTCAGGGGCTCAACAGAGTCTCCATACGTGTCCAACGGCAGCAGCAGAAACTCGGGAAGTTTCCAGAGATATGCTACGTGTAGCATCCACACTGACACGTGTATCACACACAGTTGGCTGCAGGGAACAGGAATAACTATTTGACCCTGTTTCCTGGAGATGTGGCTGAATTTTATTGCATAAGACCTCAGGATTAATATGGCTAAACTGAGTAGAAATAGTTAAATTGAACTTGTATCACTTGTCATCCCGTTGTTCATCGATTTGCTTGAGCGGGCGCGAGTAACGTCTCCATTCATCCCTGTCGCATGTTAGTGTAACCCAATGGCATCTGCTTACTCAGAAACACGAAAAGCCTCAAACCATTCTTTCAGGGTTTTGATGAAGAAGTCTGACCATCTCATAGTTGGGCGGCCAGTCGTTCTTTTGATGTCCCGTGGAATCCAGTCGGTAACAGCTCTAGTCCAGAGGTCATCTTTAAATCTCATTACGTGTCGGGCCTATCTGATTTTCGACACCTTAGCAAATGATACAGCGTGCCTGATTCTTTTTTTTATTATTTTTATTTTATTGAATCACCGTGAAAAATATACAAAGCTCTCAGGTTTAAATCTCAGTCACATAATGATTAAACCCCCATCCCTTCACAAGTGCACATGTTCCACCACCAAGAACCCGAATATACCCCTCTCCCCCTCACACCTAAGTAGCTAATGATCTTCACTTTATTCTCTCTACACTTGAATACATTCAATATTTCAATAGAGAACTCACTATTATTGTTTAGAGTTTTCCCCCAACAATCAGGCCTGCTGAATAGGCATCATTTAATTATTTGTTTTCATTGCTGAGAATGAAGACTCTATGAGCTCTCAGGACCGTGACAGCGGGGGGGGCCTGATTCTTGATTGTCAATGGAGGCCAGGACTCTGGATTTCTTCTCTCACTTGAGTGAAAGGTGATACTCCAAGCATAGTTCTTTTGATTCCTCTTTGAGATACCCAAATAGTGTTCTCATCCTGTTTTCATAGGGCCCAGATCTCTGAGGCATATGTTAGTGTAGGAAGAATGGTACAGTTGAAAAGATGTGACCAGAGGCAGAGAGTTTGTTCTCTTATCAACTTCTTCAATGCTCTTGAATGTGTTCCACACTGCTCTCTTCCTCCTGCGCATTCAGGTGCCAGGTCATTTGTCATCTTGAGTTCTCAACCTAGGGACATACAATTGCTGCATTTGCAGATGTTTCTTCCGTTGAGGGCAAATGGAATGTCAGGAACTAATCCGTTTCTCATGAGCATTGAGCATTGTCTCCGTGAGATTCAGCTGCAGTCTGACCTTTCCACACTCACGGTCGAAGTCACAGGCTGATCACGGGAGAGGAAACCGTCCTCTCTAGACTCCACGGTCAATGCAGGACTCCCCCTGGGACCTGCTGCTTCCTGGGAAACATTCCAGACCCTCCCCAGGACTACACATACACTCAGTACTTCGGTATGTGTATGTCTTGCTGGGATAGTGGTTCATGGGGATCTGGTTTGGTCTGTCGGGTGCTGAATTTAGTGATTGGGTGGGGGGGACCAAAGGACACTGCAGGGAGAGCTGGGTTTGCAGTTCCAGGGACAGCCTCTGCAGTGAAAGAACAGTGGTGTTGATGGGGTGGTGGTGATGTAGGCAGGTAGATAGGGAAAGGCCCTTGGCAATGAAACTCAGATTAACAAAGTCTCTGGGAAGGAGAATCCTAAGACTGACCTTCTGTGGATACAGAAAACAGACCCAATAAGACCTTCAGCAGACCCTGAGGAGGTTGGACCCCTCCTCATGAAGTTCCTCAAATTCCTCAAACTCTCAGACCTCTCCCTCAATCTGATTAACTTGAGATCCAGCCTAAAGAAGACCATCACCACTCCCAACCTCCCTGGTAACCTCCTTAGCAACAGACTTTTACCTGGGAAGAAACCCACATGGGGGCAGGTTGAAGAAACCCTATAAAGGCCACCTTGAACAAAAGAAGTGCGCGCATATGCTGCCTGAGCCAGTGTGCTGCTTGCACCCACGTGGCCGAGCACATGCGGTGCCCGAGCACATGTGTCGCCCGCATCTCACCTCTTGAGATGTGTACTTTTTGCTTTGGGGTCTAGTGCTAGGATGTGTGTAGGGGCTCTCTCCACCCTTGGAGAGCCCGCGTTCTCTCTTGAGCCCGTTATTCTTACTATTCTCTCTTCCACTTATCCCTTCCTCCTTCCCTCAAAAAACCTCTAAATAAAATCTGTTACTTCACTGCTTGTCTACTCCTGAATTTCTTTTCTGTGAGCGAGACAAGAACCCAGTAACCCTGGGTCCCAGGTGGTAGAGGCGGTTGGGGAGACAGTGACCGTCTTTCTCCTCCCTGCTTCACGTAAGTCACCCATGGGGCCCACAGACATCAGTGGGATGGTGTAGGATAACAATGATTTGTCTTTTCTGCCTTGCCACAGGGAATTTAGGTTTATTTGGGTTACTCCCATCACAGTGCTCTGATTCCTCAGTGTTCTTTTGTGACTTCTTTCATTGTGCTCTATTGACTAATAAAAATTGTTTTCCTCTTTTCCTTAAGTCCTTTGCATAGTTTATTCAGAGGAATATCCTTTTTGTTTTGTTTTATTTTGTTTTTATTTCTTGCTTTTTAGGTCACACCCAGCGATGCCCAGAGGTTATTACTGGCTCTGCACTCAGGAATCACCCCTGTCAGTGCTCAGGGGACCATATGGGATGCTGGGAATCGAACCCGGGACAGCCTCCTGAAAGGCAAATGCCCTACCCACTGTGCTATTGCTCCAGCCCTCAGAGCAATATCTTTTTTGTATGGGCACAGGAAGATAGTAAATGCGATACTTTTGTAAGGCAGGTGTTAATTGACTCTCAGTGATATTTACCTCCTGGTCATCTGTTCTCTCAACTTAAGCCACAATTGCCCTTACTTTCCAACCCTCAAAAGCAAGGTCCAAGAAGGACTGGATGGACCAAAAGCAAGTGGTGAGCTATGTGCTACCCTTGCGTCGATATGGGCCTGGCCAAAGTGCCATCATGCTTAACTATAAGTTAAGAGCTTGCTCATGAACAAATTCTGTCATGATCCAAAAAGTATAACTAGATTTGGACCAAGCTCGGGTTAGAAATGATTAATCTGGCCTGAGCACTGTAGTCTGAGTCTGTGGTGAGATGTTCCCAGGAGAGCTGCCCTACAAGCCTCAATGTATCTCGTACATTGCCCATAGAAAAATAACTATTAAAATGTTAATCAAGATGCTAGGAAAAGAGGAATACCTCTGGGTGGTGTTTCTGCCCTTGAACCTGATGGGCAGTCAGGAATGGCTTTCTTATGTTGATTTTGCTACCAGACTGGGTGCAGCATGGGCCCAGAGGGCAAGGGGAGTAGAGAGAAGCAGGAAGAGGCAGAAAAGGGGCCTCAGGGAATCCTTGGGAGAGAAGCAGTCAGAGTCAGATTCAGAGGTCAGAGACAGAGAGAGAATCTGGAGTCTGGGATTGAAGAATGAGGGGCTAGGAAGGAAGGCTGGATGGGAGAGATGAGAGAGCTGGAGTTGTTGAGAGACAGAGCAGGGATCAAGATGGAGTGCATAGACTTGAGCAGGAGAGACAGGAAGAGAGAGGAATGAGGGACAGTGTGAGACTAGAATGGGGGGCTTTGAGAGACTGGAACAGGTGTGTGGGGAGAATGGACTAAACTTATCAGCAACCAGATTGGTCCTCATTCTTCCTTCGCCTGCTCATTGCCAACAGCCGTCCCAATCCAGTCCATACAAGGTGGCTTGAGAGCACCAAACGTGGGCGGTGAGAGAGAGCTGCCCAGAGAGCCCGTGAACACACATCCTTCTGCATGCGTATTTTTTACCGGCTGGGACCCTTAGGATCCTAGCTGCTGACTCACATACCATGGCTTATTATCCCAGCCCAGAGTGATAGTTCTCCCTGTGTGGTTCTATCTTCACTCTATACTGACTGCTCCCTACCTTATGACACCCTGCATCCCACAGGGTGTTCATCTACTGTCCGTGAATTCCATAAACTGTGAGGATGTTCTCATTTGCTGTCCTGTAGTGTTATCACCTCGATCTTCTTAAGACATTGGGTCTTACATCTGGTATCTGAGAGCCACTGTGTCTCTGGAGCAACACGAGTTTCAAGCAAGGGATGCACCTGTGATGGGACAGAGGAAATTCAATCAGAACTCGATCAAGTTTAACAGTCTCAGCCACTGCACCCCAAGAGGGGATGAGCCTCACTCAAGAGGGGACCAGCAGAAAAAAACAGGTATGCGGGAACCTGTGAGTGAGATCTCCAATCCTCCTCTGATCAGAACTCGACCTCCTCCCCCAACTCCCCAGTTTTCCAGTAGCTTGGCAGTCACATCCATAAACTGCCCCTGGCACCATGTAATCTCATCAATGGCCAAGACCCAGAGATGATAAACTAAAGCTCCCAGACAAAAACCATGTAGAATTTCCTGAAGGTGGCCACCCAACTAATTACACTCTATCTTACTTACTTATCAAAAGTAGTTTCTTTGATTTTAACATACTTGCTTGTATTCTCTTATCTATGGGTTAAATTGCTCCAGAATGAAATTCAACAACCTTCACACACTTCCCTTTTATTGTGGTGAGAAGGTGATCACTGGTGGGATTGGTGTTTGTATATTATCTGAAATAAACTACGGTGAACTACTTCTATATGAAAATAAAATATATATTTAAAGAAATATTAAATACCAATTTCTCACACAAGATAACAACAACCAGGAGACTGACACCTCAGCACACATGAGCTGGGGTCCACATTTGACTCCAGAACCTACATGGCCCAGAGCACCTGCTGATAAAAGCCTGACGGTTCCCAAAACTGCAGCACTACAAAAGCTTTGTGCCCATGGGCACCAGCATTAAACTGCTCATTCCTGATGATTGAGTTATTTTCAGAGTGACTGTCAGGTTCTCTGAGCACTAAAAGAGAGTCCTCCACCTACAAAAAGAAAATTAAAACAAAATTTAAAACCCTTCCAAAATGCAGTTATATGTTGGTATTCCAGATCAAAAAGAAAATATCTTTGTCTCAAGTATATCCACAGCTGCAATTTAAAGGAGTCTGTATAATTCCTGAGAGTATCTGTGTGGCTGTGGTCTGACAGAACCTGTCCCTGGGGCAGAGGGAGCAAGAAGCCATATCCTGACTCTCAGGAGACCAGGGACCCGCCTTTCTGTGCTCACACTGGGGCCCTCCTGGGGCTTGGGGGGTGGAGGAGCATGTTCTCTGTGGGCAAAGTTCTGCTTCCCCACAGGGACCCACACCCCTGACTTCCCTGCAACTGGGCTGGTCCCCACACACACCCTCCCCCCTCTGCCTGACCAGCCTGCCCAGCCTGCCCAGCCCCCTCTCATTTGCAAGTCCTCAGAGCTCATGCCTGGACACTCAATAATAGTCTGTGTCCCCCTGCAGGGTCAGTGTCTGTCATACCCAGAGTGGACATGAGGGCCCCTGTGCAGCTCCTCAGCTTCCTGCTGCTCTGGCTCCCGGGTAAGGAGGGAAATGAGGGTTTTTATGGATTTGAACTGCCTGGATCTTCAGGGAAATTATCTAACGTATGATTAACGATATTGGTGTCCACTTATATTTTTTTTTTTAATCTAGGTTCCTGGTGTGATATCCAGATGAGCCAACCTCCATCCATATCTGCATCTCTGGGAGAGAAAGTCACCATCACCTGCAGGCCAGTGAAAACATTAACAGTTGGTTAGCCTGGTATCAGCAGAAACTAGGGGAAACTCTTAGGCTTCTGATCTTAAAGTCAGCTAGTTTAGGACCAGATGTCCCTTCCCGGTTCAGTGGCAGTGGATCTGGGACAGATTTCACTCTCACCATCAGCAGTCTGAAGCCTGAAGATGCTGCCCTTATTACTGTTACCAGCATAATACTAACCCTCGCACAGTGATACACGCCAGAACATAAACCCCCAGAGATCAGCTGTGTGAGGCTGGCCTGGCCCAGCTGCTCATCCCGGTGTCTCCCCTGCTGAGGGTGTGTCAGATGCAGCCAGGCTATGATGTGTGAGAAAGTTCTGGAACAAGTAGAATGAACATTTTTGTTTCCATTATTGTCCCCTCTCATGCCAGCAGCATGGTCGTGACAATAAATCTGCTGATTTTATTTATTGAAATTATTTTCCCTCAAGAATATAGGCAACAGGTCAAACAGAATTCATGAAAGAACAATTGCTTTTGATGGTCCAGAAACCATTGTTTTAATAGATATTTTAAAATCATAATAAAATTTTCCCACATCCAAGTACAATGTTTTCTTACTGGAGCATTCTCACATGGCCAATAAGAACCTTCTGATGTGGATTGAGGGAGAAACTGCATCTTTCCAGGGGTCAGTACCTGCAGGACTTTGGGAGCGACAAAATTGTACTCCCTTGATTGGGGATATTTGAGACTAAACATTGTGTACGAAGCTCAAAGTCTTGCTTTTTTGTCCTGATGAGAAAATTCTCAAAGTCACAATAACTGAGCTTCCCTGCATACCCAAAGCTCTAAAAATTCTCAGTGAATGTAAATGGTGGGAAAAAAATCAACCGTGATTGGAAGCTGGCCTCACATGCTGTGGGAAAGGCAGCCCAGATAGAGAAGGGTAAAGTAAAATGTGATTGGAGAGCCCGAGCTGGAAGAGATACGTGCTGAAAGTAGACTAGAGACTGAATATGATGGCCATTCAATACCCCTGTCGCAAACCACAACACCCAAAAGGAGAGAGAGAACAGAAAGGAATGTCCTGCCACAGAGGCAGGGTGTGGTGGGGGGGGTATGGAATTGGGGGGTGGGCAGGATACTGGGTTCCTTGGTGGTGGAGAATGGACACTGGTGGAGGGATGGTCTCAAGAACACTGTAAATTCAGCCGTGAGGACAGACCTCACCTGTCATATCCATAGGCTGATGGCTTCTGAGGCTGATTCACTGGTGCAGCAGCTGTGAGTGTCAGAGTGAGTCTGGAGAGTTCTGGAAGGAGGGATGGTGCTGGATTGACAAGTCCTCAGGAGTCAGGAGCCCTCTGCTCCCTGAAATCCCCAAATTGCTCACTGGGAGCCCTTGGGAAGCTGGGAATGAACTGAGGGTGGTTTTGCCCTAGGAGCAGACTAACCCTGAGCCTTCATGCTGCATCTGACAGACAAGTCATCTGATGACACTGTCCCTGAGCTCAGCTCTAGAGATGACTCTGTCCTCTAGATCCTGCCCAATACCTGCTGAGTTCCAGGGTTCAAGAAGCCCCATTCATTCTGTGTCCAGCGCTGTGTCAAGACCTGCTTCCTCACAGAGGCCCCTGAGTGGGGACCTGCCCTTCATGCTTGACTGGGTGGCAGCTGTGCCAGAGGGCTGGGCACACTGTTGGTTTTACAGCTTTGTGGAATTTGTATGAAAGGCAAAACTAGCACAGGGGTTAGGGCATTTGCCTTGCACCTGGCCAACCCGGGTTCAATTCCGAGCATTCCATATGTTCCCCTGAGCGACTTCAGGAGTAATTCCTGAATATATGAGCCAAGAATAACCCCTGTGCATCACTGGGTGTGACCCAAAAAGAAAAAAAAAGGCAAAACCCTACATCACAACAACTATCAATTTCACATCTAGTCAAACATAAATAAACACTAACACCACCCTCTGTCTTACTCCCAGAGAAACTGCCAGTGAATTTTCATTAATGGTCAAACAAAAAAGTTATTCATCATTAACTGCAAAGCCCTGTATGAATAGGCAGCACAGAGAGAGAGAGAGAGAGAGAGAGAGAGAGTTCAGACTTTATGCTTGAAGGTTCCTGCTGATTGGTTCTGAGACAGTCCAGCCTTTGCTCTTCATTGAATGTGGAGGTGCTCACTCACTGTCCTTAATATCTCTGCAAAGAATGGCTCACATGTTGGGACCCAGCTTGCAATGACATTGCATTGACTGCATGGCTTTCTGTGAGCTCCCTGGGAGTGCCCAGGCCATATTAAATCTTGCACAGTCTTGAATGTGTGATTGTTTATCACTTGTGTGTCTGTTTGTTTCATTTTCAGCAACTGACACCGAAAGACTGAGGTTGAGCGTGACAATCTGATTCACTTTAGCGAGGCAAATTTTTGTATACTCAGGCTTACTGACAGACTTTACAGTATCTGTTCCAAAGACTTGGGGAAAGTCTAATCTCAGCAGCACAGAGATCATCATCAGCTGACACCTATTAAGTGCTGTATCAACAATGGCCACAAGATGGCAGACAAAACCCATAGTGAAAAGAGAGATCCTGAATCCTAGAAACCCTGAGACAGTAACAGGTCCATTGTCAGCAGGGACATGGCTGTGGTGAGAATGTATGAAGGCTGTTAGAGTCTGAGTTGTAGCAGATTTCCGTCCATTCTTGCTGTGGGGAGAGAAGTCCTGTCCAGCCTCTCTGCTATGGACTTTTGATCCCCCCTCCAGTGCTCATAATTTGACTTCAGTTCCTCTGTGATGTTTCAGAGAAAGAGCGGTAGAGTTACTTAAGGTAAAATGAGCTCCCAGGAGGGGGATTGGATGGGAATTCAGGGACACCAGGGAATACCGAGCCCCACCCTCCCATTCCCCACAGACACAAATTCCAAGAGAGGCTTGTGAGGACAAGGAGAGGGAGGGGCTTCTGCTAACAGGAGGAGAGTTTCACAGGAAGTGACCCTGAGGGACCTTGACCTTCACTCTCCAGCCTCCCATTTTGTGAGAACCCCGTGTATGTGGTGTGAATCCCCACCTGTGTGTTCCTGTGAGGGAGCCTGAGCTCATGCTTCACACCTGGCACCTTCTGAGCAGGGTCTGAGAGGCATCCAGAGAAGGTCGTCCTGGGGAACTTCCCACCTTTTCCTTCTCTCTGACTGCTGAGGAGAACTCAGAAATCATTTTCACCTTGTCAGGCAACACCTTGTTGATGAAACTGCGGGCTGTTTGATTTCAACCAGAAATCCGTCAAACTGAATGAACTATCACCTTGATAGTAAGGTTTTGGGTGTCTATATATGGCTCAAGTCAGATGCCATGAGGAACACTATGCGACTCACCTCTAGTCCCCCTGGCTGTTCCAGGATCAGGTCAATGTCCCTGCAGGAAAAACATGAGTGTTCAGAGCATCAGAGGCTGAATCTAGCTCTGAAGCTTCTGCTCAGCCCATTCCCCCCGAGGCTCTGCAGGGTGGTGACAGCTGCTCTGTCCCCTGCTCACCATCAGAGGAAGCTGCCACAGGAGCCCAGACAACCTCTGTGTGCTAATCCCCCATCTGCTTTCCTGTGATGGAATTCGCAGTCTTAGGGGCTCTTGTGACAACAGGATTGTGTGAACACCCTGGAGTCTCATCCTCCTTCTCCCCCAACCCTTCCCCTGGCCATCAGAACCAGCTCAGGGCAGCTCCTCTGGAGCAGACGTGCAGGCAAAAGTGTGTGTCTTATCTGAGCTGCTCTTCTGAGTACACACCCTCCGTTCATCCACCTTCACTCTCCTCTGGTGTCCTTTGTAACTGTGGTCTCTTTCTTTTCTATCCTGCCACTAGCAACTCTTATTCTGCCCTGTCTCAGTGAGTCCCAGTGCAGGATTGTCCTTTGGTAAGTGGTGATGGGAATCATGGAGTAGGAATTGGTTAGAAGTTTGTTCATGGGGCCACCAGTGGTTCAGTGACAGCAGAACCCTGGCAGCCTTAAAAATCAATGGTAGATTAGGGACTGTGTGTGTTAGGACTGGGGGAAGATCTCTCCTGCCTGAGTCAGGTGTGAGGCCTCAAATGGCTCTGGAGGGTCCTGTCAGGGGCCCTGCAGAACGTGAGGCTCCCTGTGCTGCCCCTGTCTGACAGGAGCACTGGGGGAGGCCCCAGTCACATTCTAATCACTGGGAGGAAACCAGTCTCCACTAGAATCATGAGCACTGTAGGGCTCCCCTGGGACCTTTTGTGCTACCTTCCATGTATGTCTGACCTGCCCAGGATTCTGGATTCCTCAGAAATAGAAAGCTGCCAGCTGGACCAGCAGGTCATGAAGAAGAGTCCTTAGATATCATGAGCTTGAATTCAATGATGTGGAGGGTCCATGGAGCTTTTGATATATTGCTAGTGTGCATGCCAAGGGGCATTCAAATGAATTAAGAAGCAGTGATTCAATAGGGGTTGTATGGAGGGGGTGGGGAAATCATCACTAGAGTCTACACTGACTCATCTCACCCAGCACTCTACCTTCACCAGCTCATTGAAATATTAGCCCCTGTCAGAGCCTGGATCCCAGGTTGAACACTCCCTCATGCCCACTTTGATGCTCTTCTCTAAGACCTGCGAGTCGTTTCTCTGTGGGTTGTACCCTAACCTTACTTGAATCTAAATGTCTGCACCAGGGCTCGCTGAGAGATGCCCAAAATTAGAAGAGATGTGTGGAAAGATCGTACAGTGGGTACTATAGTGGGAAGGAGTAAGTTCTTTGTGGGCAAAGTTTTGCTTCCCCACAGGGACCCACACCCCTGACTTCCCTGCAGCTGGGCTGGTCTCCACACACACCCTCCCCACTCTGCCTGCCCAGCCTGCCCAGCCCCCTCTCATTTGCAAGTCCTCAGAGCTCATGCCTGGACACACAATAATAGTCTGTGTCCCCCTGCAGGGTCAGTGTCTGTCACACCCAGAGTGGACATGAGGGTCCCTGTGCAGCTCCTCAGCTTCCTGCTGCTCTGGCTCCCGGGTAAGGAGGGAAATGAGGGTTTACATGAATTTGGACTGTCTGGCTCTTCAGGGAAATTATCTCAGTTGTGATTAAGATAATAATGTCCACTTATATTTTATATCTCAGGTACCAGGTGTGATATCCAGATGACCCAGCCTCCATCCCTGTCTGCATCTCTGGAAGACAAAGTCACCATCACCTGCAAGACCAGTCAGAGCATTTACAGTAATTTAGCCTGGTATCAGCAGAAACCAGGGAAAGCTCCCAGAATCCTCATCTTTGTTGCAACCAGTTTATGGCCAGATGTCCCTTCCCGGTTCAGTGGCAGTGGATATGGGACAGATTTCACTCTCACCATCAGCAGCTTCAAGCCTGAGGACGCTGCCACTTATTACTGTCAACAGTATGATAGTTACCCTCCCACAGTGAAACATGCCTGTACATAAACCTCCAGATATCAGCTGTGTGAGGCTGGGCTGCCCCAGCTGCTCCTCCTGGTGCCTCCACTGCTGAGGGTGTTTCAGATGCAGCCAACTATGCAATGATGGACAGTTCTGGAGCATGTTGAAGGAAAATCTTAGGCTCCATTATTCTCAATCTTATCCCAGCAGCTCATACATGACAACATATGTTCTGATTGAATTTACAGAGATTTTTTTTTTTTCAGAAATAAGTAGGTGACAGTGTCATTCAGAGTTCATACGTGTTGGCCTGGGCACTCTAGAAGGCCTAGAAACCATGCTTTTAAAAATAGTTTTTAATAATCACACATATTGCCACCCCAGTTTTGAGGACATGTGAGCAGCTTCATAGCCTCACACTGAGGGCGTCTCCCAGGGTGCATCCTCCCCTGCCATGATGTCCTGTCTGATGTGGGCCAGAGGGAGAGACTGTGTCTCACCAGCGAACAAACCCTCACAATCCTGTGGTGTTCGTGGTTTGGAGCTGGGAGGAGGGGGACTGAGATCTACTACCTTGACTGGGGGTTTTTGATCCAGAAATCTTAATGGGAAATAAAAGAATTTCAGTGACAGGAACTGTGGTATACTATCCTGGATACCCTTGAATGTGTAGAGAGGTATAAACTTCATTTCAAGGTGTGTGTGTTTGGGGGGAGGGAAATTCAGGCAAGTAAGAGGAAATATCTGTCACACTCTCATCCCTTAGTTCATGGATTTGCTTGAGCGGGCACCCTACCCAAGGCATATTCGATATTCGATAAGAGAAAATTTAGAAAGGAAAATGTCCACACCTTGTGCTTAGCCCAAAGTCTTATACTGAGACCTCATGGGAAATACTCTGGATCACAGTGCCTGAGCTTCCCTGCTCGGCCAAGCCTTGATGCTCTCAGAGGTAATGTAAGTCTATGGAAATCATTGTTACCTTAAGAAACTCCATATTATTGTTGATATTTTCTCAGTCGTGTTGCCCACAAACCCACCATTAATCTAGCAATATTGATTTTCCTTGGATTTGAATCCCTAGAATGACAACATAAAATATGGGGCACATTGGTGGGAAAAATGTTGACCTCTTTTCAAAAAAAAAGGATGCCCAGAACTGCATTTCATTTTTGTTTTCCACTTTCCCTCAGCACAGACCAACCACTCAGAGCCTTTGCCAACCAGGTCCTGGCCTGTGGGCAGGAAGCCCCTGGGCCATGGAGTTGCTGTTCCCTGAACACGGGCTCTGAGTCCCCCAGACCCTGGGCTCTGGCTCCAGCTGAGAACGGGAATGTGGGGGCTCAGGGGCAGGTGCCTGTGACCCGGGCACTGAGATGAGACCTTGGCTCAGCCAGTGCAGTGTCACAGCCCTGCCTGCTCTAGCACATCAATGGCACCAGCAAGACCTTGGGGACACAATCAACACAGGTACACCTGGAGTTCTGTCTCCGTGTCTGGGTTCTGTTGCAGCCTGTGTGGCCCCAATATCCATCTTCCATCAGGGGCTCAACAGAGTCCCCATACATGTTCAATAGCAGCAGAAAACCAGGAGTTTTGATAGGTCTGCCCCATGTGGAATCCACACTGACACATGTATCATACACATTTAACTGAATGGAACAGGAATATCTATAACACCTTTTGTCCTGGAGATGTGGCTGGGTATTACTACCTAAAATATCACCTTTAGTTTGATGAAACATAGTGGAAAGACTTTAATTAGACCAAACTAATGCTTAAAATGATATAAAGCAAGCCTCTAAGTTGCACAGGGAAGTATTTATTTTTGAAATACCAAAGGTCAATTTTAGAAACATTTATGCATAAACTCAAATCATTTATAGCAAAAAATAATTTAGAACCAGTAATGTAGATGAGTAGATGAGCTGGAGTTCATGTTCTTTATGTTTGGTGCCCTGTGTTAGATTTGTGATGCCAACAAACTAAACAGTGCTATTGGGCAGTAATGGTTGGAATGTCACACTGGTTTCTAAAGCAGCTGTGAAGACAGATCTCACCAGTCATTTCCACAGGTTGATGGCTTCTGAGGCCGCCTCACTGGTGCAGCAGCTGTGGGTGTCAGAGTGAGTCAGGACAACGAAAAAGCCACAGTCAAACAAATCATTGCTGAAAAGTTCCCTGAGCTGGAGAATGCAGGCATCCAGGTTCAAGGTGCCTGAAGGGTGCCAGCTAAAAGAGACCCTAACAGAGTGAGTCTGGCGAGTTCTGGAAGGAAGCATGGAGCTGGATTGCCAAGTCTACCTCAGGAGTCAGGAGCCCTCTGCTCCCCGACACACCCCAACTGCTCACCTGGCATTCACCTGCAGCTTCCTCTTCCTTCCTGAAGATTTTTCTGAAATTAGATCCATGACATGTGAGGATGAAAGAAACTAGTACTTAGCTCCTGTTGACATAGCTCCCTCCTGAATTCCTGGTCCCCTGTTAGTGGCTACGTCACACTAGTTGAACATTTTATTATCAAGAGAAATCATTTTCTGCTTTGTGCTTACAGATTGGCCTTGTGTTGTGTATTATTACAGCATGTGTTTCAAAGACTGACGTAAAAAGTCTCTCTAGAATCCCTAGGACCAGCATCTGATATCATCTTAGCTGCTATATCAGAAAACAGCCACTAGATGGAGACAGATCCCAGAATTGACCATGCAGGGAGCCTGGAACTTAAAAGCACTGGGACAGTAACTAAGCTGGAGTCCCATTGTTGGTAGGGACAGTGGGTCCTGTGGGAATGATGGGAAATGTATGGAAGTAGCTGTCAGAGGCTGAGTTTTATGCAAGTCATCATGTTCTTGCAGTGTGAGCAGAAGTCCAGTATTACCTGTCTGCTGGAAATATTAGTGTAGTTACCCCTTATCCACAGGTCCCAATTTATATTGTGACATTATTTCATGAGGACTGTAGACAGGGAGGATAAACCATCACTTATTGCAAAGTAAAGTCACAGGAGGTAAGATAACAAGAAAGTATAAATAGACAAAGGGAGCACCCTCTCTCCCCACAGGTACCCACCCAAGAGAAGCCTGTGAGGACAAGGGGAGAGAGGGGCTCCTGCTGACAGGAGGAGGGTCTCGTCAGATAGGACCTTGTGGGACCTTGAACTTCCCTCTCCTATTTTCCAGAGTGTAACAATCCAATGTGTGTGGTGTGAGCCCCCAGCCTGTGTGTTGCTGTGAGGGGGCCTGAGCTGATGCTTCACACCTGGCACCCTCTGAGCAGGGTCTGCCTCAGGGACACATTACGGTAGTGGGGGAGAAGGGGAGAGTAGGGAAATGAGCTTCGCTATTTTCTTCACCTTCACCACTTGCTTTTGTTCTTACTGAGAAAAGAGCCTTAGTATTCATCTTTGGCTTATTGGCTAAAACACGAACATGACCTTTGAGACAAAACTGTTGGATGTTTCATTTTCTGACCAGAAAGTGCATCAGGGTTCACCGGCCATAATCCACAGATTCATGAATAAATCTTGAAAAGATCAAATTGCAGAGATTCTTCTGGACCCAACGTGAGGCTGAATCACAAGGGGCAGTTTGGAGGAGAGTGGGTGACCCCCAGCAGCCAAACCCCCCACATTCCACAATGGCCCCTTGCAGGAGCCCACAACTCAAGATGATCCTCATCCAAAAACTTAATCTCTTCTGAATTCCTGGCTACCAGAATAGTTTCCTCTCATGTAGTTGTTCATATTATTAAAGAGTGAGTCTTTTATTTATATTTTTGCATTAGAGACTGGTCTCTTGACAGATTACGGTATAGAATGTTGCAAAAACAGCTGAAGTGGGGCTGGAACAATAGCACAGCGGGTAGAGCGTTTGCCTTGCACGCAGCTGACCCAGGTTCTATTCCCAGCATCCCATATGGTCCCCTGAGCACGGCCAGGGGTGGTTCCTGAGTGCAGAGCCAGGAGTAACCCCTGTGCATTGCCAGGTGTGACCCAAAAAGCAAAGAAAAAAAAAAACAATAAAACAGCTGAAGTCTCTCAGGATCCCTGGGACCAGCATCTGAAACTTTCGAAGTTGCCCTTTTATAAAATAGCCACTAGATGGCAGACAGACCCATTACTGCCTAGAGAGAGAGCCTGGATCTTAGAAGTGCTGGGTCAGTAAGTTTCTCTCTGTTCATGGGGACTGTGGTCTATGGCTGTGATGAGTAAAGTATTGAAATGGCTGTCAGTGACTGAGTTTTAGGTAAAATATCACCTGATTTTCGCTATGTGAGTGGAGAGTGAGTACTTACCTTTCTGCTATGGACAATATTAGTGCTGCCACGTGGGAATATTGGGGTTATGCCCAACTCTACCCCACCAATGCAAGTTTGAATAATTACACTGTGATTATTTGTAGACATGAATGAAAAAACAGCACTTAACGTGAAATGAGTACTTAGGAGGCTGATTAGAATGGAGTATAGAGACTCCAGGGAACAGCCCTCTGTTCTCTCAGGTACCCACCAGCAGAGACCTAAGAAGACAAGGGGAGGGAGGGGCCCCTGCTGAGAGGAGGGTCTCAGGGGAAGGGATCTTGACCTTCCTCTCCAGCTTCCCAGACTGTGAGAATCCCGTGTGTGTGGTGTGAACCCCAGCCTATGTGTTCCTGTGAGAGAGCCTGAGCTGGTGCTTCACATCCTTGGAAGCACCTTGGAGCAGGGTCTGTCTCAGGCACTTCACAGGCACCTCAGGGTACGGGGGCTTCACTGTCCTCTTCACCCTCAGCCCTCCCTGCTCTGACTGCAGAGGGAGAAGGACTCAGGATTCAATCTCAGCTCATTGGCTGAGAGTCTGGCATTGCCTTGCAGGTGATTCTCCTGCAGGCAGAGACACTGAGTCCTGAGACATCAGAATTACTCACAGTCCAGTGCACAGCCACCCAGGGAAGGTGTGACCAGGAAGGAGCAGGATTCCAGTTGCTGTATTTTAGAACAAAAGCTGGCAAATATTTCTTCTAAGCTACCTGTGGCATATTCCATATGCCAAAAACAGTAACAACAAGTCTCACAATGGGTGACTCACATTACTGGTACCTGCGCGAGCAAATCGATGAACAATGGGACGACAGTGCTACAGTGCATGTTTATCTCCACAAAGTTAGGAAGCCCCTGTCATTAAGAGGCAGATGAGATTTTCTGTGTTGAGCTCTTTGCACCTAAACATTATGAATTCAGTGTACTAGGTCCAAGAAAAGGCAGTTTCTAATACTTGGTTCTAACACTATGAAACTTACCTTAACTTGATACCAACAGAGAGCAGAGAATTAAGACTCCCAGGACTGTCTTAAAGTAGGAGACTGGGAGCTGGAGCGATAGCACAGCGGGTAGGGTGTTTGCCTTGCTCACGGCCGACCCGGGTTCGATCTCCAGCATCCCATATGGTCCCCTGAGCACCGCCAGGAGTAACTCCTGCGTGCAGAGCCAGGAGTAACCCCTGTGCATCGCCGGGTGAGACCCAAAAAGCAATAAATAAATAAATAAATAAATAAAGTAGGAGACTGAACACACAAGCTGGATCTTTCTCATACTGGGCATGTTTGAGATAGAGATGCACAGTGGTCAGATGCTTTCTGAGGTGACCTGCACACATTCTTACATGGGTAAAATCTGGTGATTCAAAAATCAATTATTTATAAGAGGTAACCGACAAAACTCAATCATCCCACAATAGGCTGAACTTTGAAATAAGTTCAGTTCTATGTTCTACCTTCAAAACCCCCAGAAGTCTGTTGAGGTCTATGCCTTACAGACACAAGCTCAGAAAAGATGTTTTTATTGTGGAAAACCAGGCCACTTTCATAAGGACTGAATCAACCTCCCAATCGTTCTACTGTGAGAACACCTCCTGGGACCTATCTCAGGTGTAAGAAGGGAACCCACTGGGCCAAGAACTGCTGAGCTAGACTTGCACCTCCCAGGCCCTGTCCCCGGTGTAAGAGGGAAAATTATTGGGCCAGAGATTGTTGCTTCAATTTTGATGCAGTGGGTGATCCCAATTTGGGAAACCTGCAGTGGGGCCAGCCCCAGGCCCTGCAAAATCAGGGGACGTTCCCAATTGCAGCCCCTCTCCCCAGTGTGGAGTTCAGAGCTCCAATCAGTATAACTGCTGCAGCTAGTGATGTCAGGAAGTGCAGCCTTGGATATTTCCTGTCCTGATATGGTTACTATAACCGTGGCCCAGTGTCCCCACAAATTAAATTCTGGTGTAAAGAAACCAATTCCACAAGGCACTACTCATAGGGAGAAGCAGAATCCGGAGAGCTGGGATCAAAGGCTAGGAGGGAAGAGATGAGAGAGAGAGACCAGGCTGCGAGATGGAGCAAAGAGATGAGCAGGAGAGACAGGAGGAGACGGGAATTAGGGGCAGTGTGAGACTAGAATGGGGGGCTCAGAGAGACTGGAACAGGTGCGTGGGGAGAATGGAATAAACGGCAACTGATCAGTCAACTGGCTTGTCCCTTGTTTCCTCCTCTGTCTGCCCCATGGACTGAGCCACCCCGGCTGGGCAAATGGCCCGGGACCACCCTGAAGCCAGGTGACCAGGGGGAGAGCTGCCCGGAAACCCAGCGCCTCAGGGAATTATACAAACGCCAAGGCTTTATTTATATAAATATTTATATATATATAAAGCCTTGGTGTTTGTATAATTATATATATACATATATATAACATATATATGTTATATATATAAAACATATATATAACAAAAAACAAAGTCACTTTGCTCAAATGAGAGTTTCCATTTCCCGTAGCATGTTTTCAGGCCCATGCACCTGTATGTGCCGCCCCCCCCCCCCCCCCGCCTTGGAGTCTCCACAGGCACAAATTCCAAGAGAGTCTTGTGAGTATAAGGGCAGAGATGGCCTCCTACTGAATAAAGGAGGGTCTCACAGGAAGTGACACTGGGAATCCTGACCTTCACTCTCCAGCCTCCCAAAGTGAGAGAATGCCCTATGTGTGGTCCGAGCCACCGGCCCATGTGTTCCTGTGAGGGAGCCTGAGCTGATGTTTCACACCCAGCACCTCCTGAGCAGGGTCTGCCTCAGGGGAACCAGTGAAGGTGGTCCTGAGGCAACTTTATCTTTTTCCTTCTCTTCTGACTGCTGAAGAGAACTCGGGAATCATTTTCACTTTGTCAAGCAACACCTTGTTGATGAAACTGCTGGCTGTTTGATTTCGACCAGAAATCCATCAAACTGAATGAACTATCACCTTGATAGTTATGTTTTGGGTGTCCTTAATGCTGCTCCACTCAGAGGCCATGGGGAACACAATGCGACCCACCTCCAGTCCCCATGGCTTTTCCCAGAGAAGGTCAGTGTCCCTGCAGGGCCACATGAGTGTTCAGAGTGTCAGAGACTGAATCTAGCTCTGAAGCTTCTGCTCAGCCCATTCCCCCCGAGGCTCTGCAGGATGGTGACAGCTGCTCTGTCCCCTGCTCACCATCAGAGGAAGCTGCCACAGGAGCCCAGACAACCTCTGTGTGCTAATCCCCATCTGCTGCACCTGTGGGGGAATGCACAGTCTTAGGGGCCTCATGTGATAACAGGATTGTGTGAACAGCCCGGAGTCTCATCCTCCTTCTCCCCCAGCCATTCCCCTGGCCATCAGAACCACCTCAGGGCAGCTCCTCTGGAGCAGACAGTGCAGGCAACAGTGTGTGTCTTCTCTGAGCTGCTCTCCTGAGTACACACACCCAGTCTACCCTCCTTCACTCTCCTCTGGTGTCCTTTGTAACTGAGGTCTCTTCCTTTCCCATTCTACCACCAGCAACCCTTATTCTGCCCTGTCTCAGTGAGTCCCTGTGCAGGATTGTTCTTTGGTAAGTGGCTGGTGGGAATCATGGAGTAGGAATTGGCTAGAAGTTTGCTCATGGGCACTGGTGGTCCAGTGATAGCAGAACCCTGGCAGCCTTCAAAGTCAATGGTGGATTGGGGTGTGTGTGTTAGGACTGGGGGAAGATCTCTCCTGCCTGAGTCAGGTGTGAGGCCTCAAGTGTCTCTGGAGGGTCCTGTCAGGGGCTTTGCATAATGTGAGGCTCCCTTGCTGCCCCTGTCTGACAGAAGCACAGGGGAAGGCCCCAGTCACAGACTGATCACTGGGAAGAAACCCATCTCCACTAGAATCCATGAACACCTAGGGCTCCCCTAGGACCTTTGTGCTACGTTCCATGGATCTCTCACCCAGCCCAGGACTCTGGAATTCTCAGAAATACAAAGCTACCAGTTGGGTAGGAAATTCATGGAGGAGAGTTCTGCGATATCATGAAGCTTGAATTCAGTTATGTGGAGGGTCCATGGGCCTTTCAATATTTTGCTGGTGTGCACTCCTAGGGGCATTGTACTGAATGAAGAAACAGTGATTGAACAGGGATTGGGGGTTACAGGTGGGGGAATAATTACTAGAATCTACACTGACTTCTCTAACCCAGCACTCTACCCCACCAGCTCATTGAGGGATTAGCCCCTGTCAGAGCCTAGATCCCAGGTTGGGTACTCCCTCATGCCCACTTTGATGCCCTTCTCTAAGACCTGCAAGTCATCCCTCTGTGGGTTATACCCTATCCTTACTTGAGTCTCAATGCCCTGTACCTGGGCATACTGAGAGTTCCCAAAAATTAGAGGATATGTGTGTAAGGATAGTACAGTGGGTAGGGTGTTTGCCTTGAATGTGGTCAATCCAGTTTCAGTCCTTGGCATCACATAGGGTACCTTGAACATCCACAGCTGAGTCAGGAGCGATTCCAGAGTATAGACTCCAGAGGATAGTTCCAGGAATAAGCCCTGGGAACTGCTAGGTGTGGTCCAGAAACAAACACACATAAAAGAATGAAAGAGATGTGTGATATAGGATGTGAGCTGAAGGAGCACAGTGCATTTTAGAGGAATTCGGTGGAGGAGACTTATCTCATCTATCCCTTCTGGACTCAATTCCTTCTGGTCAGCTCAGAAGGGAGTCTTCAGGGAAAGAGGGACTGAAAACCATGAAAGAATGCCCAAAGAGAAAAAAGCGAATGTTGGTGGTTCTAGGAATATAGAGAGCTCTCGGAGTATGGAGAACAAACCCCCAATCTGAGGCTGAGGGGGAAGTAGTGAGACTGTCTCTCAGAAATATATTTGGACACAGACTTGTTAACCACGGGTCCAAAGACTTTCTGCTGTTAATATACATTTCCGTCTGGTAGTGGTTACATCTCTAAAACCAATAATATCAGGAATTCAAAGCTAAATGGAAGATTCCATACCCTCAATTTGATCCAAAGGTGTAAAATTGATGGAGTCTACAATTCCTGAGAGGGTCTATGTGGCTGTGGTCTGACAAAGCCTGTCCCTGGGTAGAGAAAGCAAGAAGCCTGTCCTGACTCACAGGAGACCAGAGGACCCTCCCTTCTGTGCTCACACTGGGACCCTCCTGGGGCCCGGGGAGGAGCATGTTCTCTGTGGGCAAAGTTCTGCTTCCCCACAGGGACCCACACCCCTGACTTCCCTGCAGCTGGGCTGGTCCCCACACACACCCTCCCCCTTCTGCCTGCCCAGCCTGCCCAGCCCCCTCTCATTTGCAAGTCCTCAGAGCTCATGCTTGGACACTCAATAATAGTCTGTGTCCCTGTGGAGGGTCAGTGTCTGTCACACCCAGAGTGGACATGAGGGCCCCTGTGCAGCTCCTCAGCTTTCTGGCTCTCTGGCTCCAGGGTAAGGGGGGAAATGAGGGTTTACGTGGATTTGGACTGCCTGGCTATTCAGGGAAATTGTCTAACTTCTGATTTATGATAATGATGTCTACTTATCTTTTTATCTCAGGTGCCAGGTGTGATATCCAGATGATACAGCCTTCATTCGTGCCTGCATCTCTGGGAGAGAAAGTCACCATCACCTGCAAGGCCAGTCAGAACATTTACAATTTGTTATCCTGGTATCAGCAGAAACCAGGGCAAGCTCCCAGGCTCCTCATCTATTATGCAACCAGTAAAGGACCAGACGTCCCTCCCCGGTTCAGTGGCAGTGGATATGGGACAGATTTCACTCTCACCATCAGCAGCCTGGAGCCTGAAGATGCTGCCACTTATTACTGTCAACAGGGTAATAATTCCCCTCCCACAGTGATACATGCCAGAACATAAACCCCCAGAGATCAGCTGTGTGAGGCTGGGCTGCCCCAGCTGCTCCTCCCAGAGTCTCCCCAGCTGAGGGTGTGTCAGATGCAGCCAGGTTGTGCAATGATGGACAGTCTGGCACATGTCAAAGGATCATCTTTAAGTTCCATTATTCTCCTCCTCATCCAAGCAGCACAGACATGACAACAGATCTCCTGATTGAATTTATAGAAATAATTTTCCTGAAGTAGTGCGATAGGGCGTTCGCCTTGCACACAACCAACCCGTGTTCGATTCCTCCGCCCCTCTCAGAGAGCCTAGCAAGCTACCAAGAGTATCATGCCTGAACGGCAGAGCCTGGCTAGCTACCCATGCCGTATTTGATATGACAAAAACAGTAACAATAAGTCTCACAATGAGAGATGTTACTGGTGCCTGCTCGAACAAATGGATGAGCAACAAGATGACAGTGACAGTGACAGTAACAGTAGGTGACAGTGTCATTCAGAGTTCATATGTAGTGACCTGGTGACTTTAGAATGCCTAGAATCCGTGTTTTTATAAGATATTTTTTAATAATCACACATGTTGCCACCTCAGTTTTGAGGACACGTGAGCAGCTTCATAGCCTCACACTGAAGGTGTCTCCCAGGGTGCATCCTCCCCTGCCATGATGTCCTCTCTGATGTGGGCCAGAGGGAGAGACTGTATCTCACCAGGGGACAAACCCTCACAATCCTGGGCGGGGGGAGGGAGACTGAGATTTACTCCCTTTTCTGAGAGATTTTGATCCTGAAATCTTAATGGGAAATGAAACAATTTTACTGATAGGAGCTGTGGTGTACTATCCTGGATACCCTTGAATGTCTAAAGGGGTATAACCTTCATTTCAAGGTAAGGGCGGGGAGCCACTGAGGCAAGTAAGAGAATCATATAGAAAAGGAAAATATCAACATCCTGTACTTAGCCCAAAGTCTTATATGGAAGCCTCGTGGGAAATACCCTGGATGACAGTGTCTGAGCTTTCCTGCACAACTTGGCCTTGAGACTCTCAGAGGGAATGTAAATCTATTGAGATTATCGTTACCTTATGAAACTCCACATTATTGATGATATTTTCCCAGTCCTGTTGGCCAAAAGCCCACCATTTGTCTAGTAATATTGATTTTCCTTGGATTTGAATCCCTAAAATGGGAACATGATATATGAAGTGACATTGGTGGAAAACATTTTAACTGATTTTCAGAAGACAGACATAGAGATCTGTGTCACAAGTTTTGTTTTCCACTTTCCCTCAGCACAGACCAACCACTCAGAGACTTTGCCAAACTGGTCCTGCCTGTGGGCAGGAAGCCCCTGTTCCATGGAGTTGCTGTTCCCTGAACACGGGCTCTGAGTCTCCCAGACCCTGGGCTCTGGCTCCAGCTGAGAATGGGAATGTGGGGGCTCAGGGCAGGTGCCTGTGACCCGGGCACTGAGATAAGACCTTGGCTCAGCCCGTGCAGTGTCACAGCCCTGCCTGCTCTAGCACATCAATGGCACCAGCAAGACCTTGGGGACACAATCAACACAGGGACACCTGGAGCTCAGTCTCCGTTTCTGGGTTCTGGTGAAGCCTGTGGGCCCAATATCCAGCTTCCCTCAGGGGCTCAACAGAGTCTCCATACATGTCCAACAGCAGCAGAAACCCGGGAAGTTTCCAGAGATCTGCCACGTGTAGCATCCACACTGACATGTTTATCACACACAGTTGGCTGAAGGGAACAGGAATATCTATATACCCTGTTGTCCTGGTGATGTGGCTGAATTTTATTGCATAAGACCTCAGGATTAATATGGTTAAACTGAGTAGAAATAGTTAAATTGGACTTGTATCACTTGTCATCCCGTTGTTCATCGATTTGCTTGAGCGGGCGCGAGTAACGTCTCCATTCATCCCTGTTGCATGTTAGTGTAGCCCAATGGCATCTGCTTACTCCAGGAACACAAAAAGCCTCAAACCATTCTTATAGGGTTTTGACGAAGAAGTGTGACCATGTCATAGGTGGGCGGCCAATTGTTCTTTTGATGTCCCATGGAATCCAGTCGGTAACAGCTCTAGTCCAGCGGTCATCTTTAAATCTCATTATGTGTAGGGTCCATCTGATTTTTGACATGTTAGCAAATGATACAGCATGCCTGATTCTTTTTTTTTTAATTTTATTTTATTGAATCACCGTGAAAAAAATACAAAGCTTTCAGGTTTAAATCTCAGTCATATAATGATTAAACCCCCATCCCTATACCAGTGGACATGTTCCACCACCAAGAACTCGAATATACCCCTGCCTCCCCCCCGAACCTAAGTAGCTAATGATCTTCACTTTATTCTCTCTATACTTTGAAAACATTCAATATTTCAATAGAGAACTCACTATTATTGTTTGGAATTTTCCCTCAACAATCAGGCCTGCTGAGTAGGCATCATTTAATTATTTGTTTTCATTGCTGAGAATGAAGACTCTATGAGCTCTCGAACTGCGACAGCGGGTGCCTGATTCTTGATTGTCGATGGAGGTCGGAACTCCGGATTTCTTCTCTCACTTGAGTGAAACATGGTACTACAAGTATAGTTCTTTAGATTCCTCTTTGGGATACCCAAATAGCGTTCTCATCCTGTTTTCATAGGGCCCAGACATCTGAGGCATATGTTAGTGTAGGAAGAATGGTGGAGTTGAAAAGATGTGACCAGAGGCAGAGAGTTTGTCCTCTTATCAACTTCTTCAATGCTCTTGAATGTGTTCCACACCGCTCTCTTCCTCCTGCGCAGTTCAGGTGCCAGGTCGTTTGTTATCTTGAGTTCTCAACCTAGGGACATATAACTGCTGCATTTGGAGATGTTCCTTCCGTTGAGGGCAAATGGAATGTCAGGAACTAATCCGTTTCTCATGAACATTGTCTTTGTGAGATTCAGCTGCAGTCTGACCTTTCCACACTCACGGTCGAAGTCACAGGCTGATCACGGGAGAGGAAACTGTCCCCTCTAGACTCCATGATCACTGCAGGGCTCCCCTGGGACCTGCCGCTTCCTGGGAAACATTCCAGACCCTCCCCAGGACACTCAGTACTTCGGTATGTGTATGTCCTGCTGGGATAGTGGTTCATGGGGGTCTGGTTTGGTCTGTCGGGTGCTGAATTTAGTGATTGGGTGGGGGGGACCAAAGGACACTGCAGGGAGAGCTGGGTTTGCAGTTCCAGGGACAGCCTCTACAGTGAAAGAACAGTGGTGTTGATGGGGTGGTGGTGATGTAGGCAGGTAGATAGGGAAAGGCCCTTGGCAATGAAATTTAGATTAACAAAGTCTCTGGGAAGGAGAATCCTAAGACTGACCTTCTGTGGATACAGAAAACAGACCCAATAAGACCTTCAGCAGACCCTGAGGAGGTTGGACCCCTCCTCATGAAGTTCCTCAAATTCCTCAAACTCTCAGACCTCTCCCTCAATCTGATTAACTTGAGATCCAGCCTAAAGAAGACCATCACCACTCCCAACCTCCCTGGTAACCTCCTTAGCAACAGACTTTTACCTGGGAAGAAACCCACATGGGGGCAGGTTGAAGAAACCCTATAAAGGCCACCTTGAACAAAAGAAGTGCGCGCATATGCTGCCTGAGCCCGTGTGCTGCTTGCACCCACGTGGCCGAGCACATGCAGTGCCCGAGCACATGTGTCGCCCGCATCTCCCCTCCTGAGATGTGTACTTTTTGCTTTGGGGTCTAGTGCTAGGATGTGTGTAGGGGCTCTCTCCACCCTTGGAGAGCCCGCGTTCTCTCTTGAGCCCGTTATTCTTACTATTCTCTCTTCCACTTATCCCTTCCTCCTTCCCTCAAAAAACCTCTAAATAAAATCTGTTACTTCACTACTTGTCTACTCCTGAATTTCTTTTCTGTGAGCGAGACAAGAACCCAGTAACCCTGGGTCCCAGGTGGTAGAGGCGGTTGGGGAGACAGTGACCGTCTTTCTCCTCCCTGCTTCACGTAAGTCACCCGTGGGGCCCACAGACATCAGTGGGATGGTGTAGGATAACAATGATTTGTCTTTTCTGCCTTGCCACAGGGAATTTAGGTTTATTTGGGTTACTCCCATCACAGTGCTCTGATTCCTCAGTGTTCTTTTGTGACTTCTTTCATTGTGCTCTATTGACTAATAAAAATTGTTTTCCTCTTTTCCTTAAGTCCTTTGCATAGTTTATTCAGAGGAATATCCTTTCTATTTTGTTTTATTTTGTTTTTATTTCTTGCTTTTTAGGTCACACCAAGCGATGCACAGGGGTTATTACTGGCTCTGCACTCAGGAATCACCCCTGTCAGTGCTCAGGGGACCATATGGGATGCTGGGAATCGAACCCGGGACAGCCTCCTGAAAGGCAAATGCCCTACCCACTGTGCTATTGCTCCAGCCCTCAGAGCAATATCTTTTTTGTATGGGCACAGGAAGATAGTAAATGCGATACTTTTGTAAGGCAGGTGTTAATTGACTCTCAGTGATATTTACCTCCTGGCCATCTGTTCTCTCAACTTAAGCCTCAATTGCCCTTACTTTCCAACCCTCAAAAGCAGGGTCCTGAAGAAGGACTGGATGGACCAAAAGCAAGTGGTGAGCTATGTGCTACCCTGGCGTCGATATGGGCCTGGCCAAAGTGCCATCATGCTTAACTATAAGTTAAGAGCTTGGTCATGAACAAATTCTGTCATGATCCAAAAAGTTATAACTAGATTTGGACCAAGCTCGGGTTAGAAATGATTAATCTGACCTGAGCACTGTAGTCTGAGTCTGTGGTGAGATGTTCCCAGGAGAGCTGCCCTACAAGCCTCAATGTATCTCTTACATTGCCCATAGAGATTTAACATATTAAAATGTTAATCAAGATGCTAGGAAAAGAGGAATACCTCTGGGTGGTGTTTCTGCCCTTGAACCTGATGGGCAGTCAGGAAGGGCTTTCTTATGTTGATTTTGCTACCAGACTGGGTGCAGCATGGGCCCAGAGGGCAAGGGGAGTAGAGAGAAGCAGGAAGAGGCAGAGAAGGGGCCTCAGGGAATCCTGGGGAGAGAAGCAGTCAGAGTCTGATTCAGAGGTCAGAGTCAGAGAGAGAATCTGGAGATCTGGGATGGAGGAGTGAGGGTCTAGGAAGGAAGACTGCTGGAGGGGAGAGAAGAGAGAGCTGGAGTTGTTGAGAGACAGAGCAGGGAGCAAGATGGAGTGCATAGAGATGAGCGGGAGAGACAGGAGGAGAGAGGAATGAGGGACAGTGTGAGACTAAAATGGGGGCTTAGAGAGACTGGAACAGGCGTGTGGGGAGAATGGACTAAACTAATCAGCAACCAGCTTGGTCCTCATTCTTCCTTCACCTGCTCATTGCCAACAGCCGTCCCAATCCAGTCCATACAAGGTGGCTTGAGAGCACCAAACGTGGGCGGTGAGAGAGAGCTGCCCAGAGAGCCCGTGAACACACATCCTTCTGCATGCGTATTTTTTACCGGCTGGGACCCTTAGGATCCTAGCTGCTGACTCACATACCATGGCTTATTATCCCAGCCCAGAGTGATAGTTCTCCCTGTGTGGTTCTATCTTCACTCTACACTGACTGCTCCCCACCTTATGACACCCTGCATCCCACAGGGTGTTCATCTACTGTCCGTGAATTCCATAAACTGTGAGGATGTTCTCATTTGCTGTCCTGTAGTGTTATCACCTCGATCTTCTTAAGACATTGGGTCTTACATCTGGTATCTGAGAGCCACTGTGTCTCTGGAGCAACACGAGTTTCAAGCAAGGGATGCACCTGTGATGGGACAGAGGAAATTCAATCAGAACTCGATCAAGTTTAACAGTCTCAGCCACTGCACCCCAAGAGGGGATGAGCCTCACTCAAGAGGGGACCAGCAGAAAAAAACAGGTATGCGGGAACCTGTGAGTGAGATCTCCAATCCTCCTCTGATCAGAACTCGACCTCCTCCCCCAACTCCCCAGTTTTCCAGTAGCTTGGCAGTCACATCCATAAACTGCCCCTGGCACCATGTAATCTCATCAATGGCCAAGACCCAGAGATGATAAACTAAAGCTCCCAGACAAAAACCATGTAGAATTTCCTGAAGGTGGCCACCCAACTAATTACACTCTATCTCACTTACTTATCAAAAGTAGTTTCTTTGATTTTAACATACTTGCTTGTATTCTCTTATCTATGGGTTAAATTGCTCCAGAATGAAATTCAACAACCTTCACACACTTCCCTTTTATTGTGGTGAGAAGGTGATCACTGGTGAGATTGGTGTTTGTATATTATCTGAAATAAACTACTGTGAACTACTTCTATATGAAAATAAAATATATATTTAAAGAAATATTAAATACCAATTTCTCACACAAGATAACAACAACCAGGAGACTGACACCTCAGCACACATGAGCTGGGGTCCACATTTGACCCCAGGACCTACATGGCCCAGAGCACCTGCTGATAAAAGCCTGACGGTTCCCAACACTGCAGCACCACAAAACCTTTGTGCCCATGGGCCCCAGCATTAAACTGCTCATTCCTGATGATTGAGTTATTTTCAGAGTGACTGTCAGGTTCTCTGAGCACTGAAAGAGAGTCCTCCACCTACAAAAAGAAAATTAAAACAAAATTTAAAACCCTTCCAAAATGCAGTTATATGTTGGTATTCCAGATCAAAAAGAAAATATCTTTGTCTCAAGTATATCCACAGCTCAAATTTAAAGGAGTCTGTATAATTCCTGAGAGTATCTGTGTGGCTGTGGTCTGACAGAACCTGTCCCTGGGGCAGAGGGAGCAAGAAGCCATATCCTGACTCTCAGGAGACCAGGGACCCGCCTTTCTGTGCTCACACTGGGGCTCTCCTGTGGCTCGGGGGGTGGAGGAGCATGTTCTCTGTGGGCAAAGTTCTGCTTCCCCACAGGGACCCACACCCCTGACTTCCCTGCAGCTGGGCTGGTCCCCCCACACACCCTCCCCCCTCTGCCTGCCCAGCCTGCCCAGCCCCCTCTCATTTGCAAGTCCTCAGAGCTCATGCCTGGACACTCAATAATAGTCTGTGTCACCCTGCAGGGTTAGTGTCTGTCACACCCAGGGTGGACATGAGGGCCCCTGTGCAGCTCCTCAGCTTCCTGCTGCTCTGGCTCCCGGGTAAGGAGGGAAATGAGGGTTTTTATGGATTTGGACTGCCTGGCTCTTCAGGGAAATTATCTAACTTATGATTAACGATATTGGTGTCCACTTATAATTTTTTAATCTAGGTTCCTGGTGTGATATCCAGATGAGCCAACCTCCATCCATATCTGCATCTCTGGGAGAGAGAGTCACCATCACTTGCAGGGCCAGTGAAAACATTAACAGTTGGTTAGCCTGGTATCAGCAGAAACCAGGGGAAACTCTTAGGCTTCTGATCTTTAAGTCAACTAGTTTAGGACCAGACGTCCCTTCCCGGTTCAGTGGCAGTGGATCTGGGACAGATTTCACTCTCACCATCAGCAGTCTGAAGCCTGAAGATGCTGCCACTTATTACTGTTACCAGCATAATACTAACCCTCACACAGTGATACACGTCTGAACATAAACCCCCAGAGATCAGCTATGTGAGGCTGGCCTGGCCCAGCTGCTCATCCTGGTGCCTCCCCTGCTGAGGGTGTGTCAGATGCAGCCAGGCTATGATGTGTGAGAAAGTTCTGGAACAAGTAGAATGAACATTTTTGTTTTCATTATTGTCCCCTCTCATGCCAGCACCACGGTCGTGACAACAGATCTGCTCATTTTATTTATTGAAATTATTTTCCCTCAAGAATATAGGCAACAGGTCAAACAGAATTCATGCAAGAACAATTGCTTTAGAAGGTTCAGAAACCATTGTTTTAATAGATATTTTAAAATCAAAATAAAATTTTCCCACATCCAAGTACAATGTTTTCTTACTGGAGCATTCTCACATGGCCAATAAGAACCTTCTGATGTGGATTGAGGGAGAAACTGCATCTTTCCAGGGGTCGGTACCTGCAGAACTTTGGGAGAGACAAAGTAGTACTCCCTTGACTGGGGATATTTGAGACTAAACATTGTGTACGAAGCTCAAAGTCTTGCTTTTTTGTCCTGATAAGAAAATACTCAAACTCACAAAGACTGAGCTTCCCTGCATGCTCAAAGCTCTAAAAATTCTCAGTGAATGTAAATGGGGGGAAAAAAATCAACCTTGATTGGAAACTGGCCTCACATGCTGTGGGAAAGGCAGCCCAGATAGAGAAGAGTAAAGTAAAATGTGATTGGAGAGCCTGAGCTGGAAGGGAGATACTTGCTGAAAGTAGACTAGAGACTGAACATGATGGCTACTCAATAACCCTATTGCAAACCACAACACCCAAAAGGAGAGAGAGAACAGAAGGGAATGCCCGGCCACACAGGCAGGGTGGGGTGGGGGAGGATGGGATTGGGGGGTGGGAGGGATACTGGGTTTTTTGGTGGTGGAGAATGGACAGTGGTGGAGGGATGGGCTCAAGAACACTGTATGAGGGGAAAAACAAGCACGAAGATGTGTAAATCTATAACTGTACCTTCACGGTGACTCAGTAATTAAAAAATAAAAATTGGAAAAAAAATTCAAAAAAAAATTCAGCCGTGAGGACAGACCTCACCTGTCATATCCATAGGCTTCTGAGGCTGATTCACTGGTGCAGCAGCTGTGAGTGTCAGAGTGAGTCTGGAGAGTTCTGGAAGGAGGGATGGTGCTGGATTGACAAGTCCTCAGGAGTCAGGAATCCTCTGATCCCTGAAATCCCCCAATTGCTCACTGGGAGCCCTTGGGAAGCTGGGAATGAACTGAGGGTGGTTTTGCCCTAGGAGCAGACTGACCCTGAGCCTTCATGCTGCTCCTGACAGACAAGTCACCTGGTGGACACTGTCCCCAAGCTCAGCTCTAGAGATGACTCTGTCCTCTAGATCCTGCCCAATACCTGCTGAGTCCCAGGGTTCAAGAAGCCCCATTCATTCTGTGTCCAGCGCTGTGTCAAGACCCGCTTCCTCAGAGAGGCCCCTGAGTGGGGACCTGCCCTTCATGCTTGACTGGGTGGCAGCTGTGCCAGAGGGCTGGGCCCACTGTTGGTTTTACAGCTTTGTGGAATTTGTATGAAAGGCAAAAATAGCACAGGGGTTAGGGCATTTGCCTTGCACCTGGACAACCCGGGTTCAATTCCCAGCATTCCATATGTTCCCCTGAGCAACTTCAGGAGTAATTCCTGAATATATGAGCCAAGAGTAACCCCTGTGCATCACTGGGTGTGACCCAAAAAGAAAAGAAAAGGCAAAACCATACATCACAACAACTATATATTTTACATCTAGTCAAACATAAATAAACACTAACACCACCCTCTGTCTTACTCCCAGAGAAACTGCCAGTGAATTTTCATTAATGGTCAAACAAAAAAGTTATTCATCATTAACTGCAAAGCCCTGTATGAATAGGCAACAGAGAGAGAGAGAGAGAGAGAGAGAGAGAGTTCAGACTTTATGCTTGAAGGTTCCTGCTGATTGGTTCTGAGACAGTCCAGCCTCTGCTCTTCATTGAATGTGGAGGTGCTCACTCACTGTCCTTAATGTCTCTGCAAAGAATGGCTCACATGTTGGGACCCAGCTTGCAATGACATTGCATTGAATGCATGGCTTCTTGTGAGCTCCCTGGGAGTGCCCAGGCCATATTAAATCTTGCACAGTCTTGAATGTGTGATTGTTTATCACTTGTGTGTCTGTTTGTTTCATTTTCAGCAACTGACACCGAAAGACTGAGGTTGAGCGTGACAATCTGATTCACTTTAGCGTGGCAAATTTTTGTATACTCAGGCTTACTGACAGACTTTACAGTATCTGTTCCAAAGACTTGGGGAAAGTCTAATCTCAGCAGCACAGAGGTCATCATCAGCTGAAACCTATTAAGTTGCTGTATCAACAATGGCCACAAGATGGCAGACAAAACCCATAGTGAAAAGAGAGATCCTGAATGCTAGAAACCCTGAGACAGTAACAGGTCCATTGTCAGCAGGGACATGGCTGTGGTGGGAAAGTGTGAAAGTGTGGTTCTGATTGTAGCAGATTTCCTCCCTTTCCTGCTGTGGGGATAGAAGTCCTGTCCTGCCTCTCTGCTATGGACTTTTGATCCCCCCCTCCAGTGCTCATAATTTGACTTCAGTTCCTCTGTGATATTTCAGAGAAAGAGCGGTAGAGTTACTTAAGGTAAAAGGAGCTCCCAGGAGGGGGATTGGATGGGAATTCAGGGACACCAGGGAATACCGAGCCCCACCCTCCCATTCCCCACAGACACAAATTCCAAGAGAGGCTTGTGAGGACAAGGAGAGGGAGGGGCTTCTGCTAACAGGAGGAGGGTTTCACAGGAAGTGACCCTGAGGGACCTTGACCTTCACTCTCCAGCCTCCCATTGTGTGAGAACCCCGTGTATGTGGTGTGAGTCCCAACCTGTGTGTTCCTGTGAGGGAGCATGAGCTGAGGCTTCACACCTGGCACCTTCTGAGCAGGGTCTGAGAGGCATCCAGAGAAGGTCGTCCTGGGGAACTTCCCACCTTTTCCTTCTCTCTGACTGCTGAGGAGAACTCAGAAATCATTTTCACCTGGTCAGGCAACACCTTGTTGATGAAACTGCGGGCTGTTTGATTTCAACCAGAAATCCGTCAAACTGAATGAACTATCACCTTGATAGTAAGGTTTTGGGTGTCTATATATGGCTCAAGTTAGATGCCGTGGGGAACACTATGCGACTCACCTCCAGTCCCCCTGGCTATTCCAGGATCAGGTCAATGTCCCTGCAGGGCCAACATGAGAGTTCACAGCATCAGAGACTGAATCTAGCTCTGAAGCTTCTGCTCAGCCCATTCCCCCTGAGGTTCTGCAGGATGGTGACAGCTGCTCTGTCCCCTGCTCACCATCAGAGGAAGCTGCCACAGGAGCTCAGACAACCTCTGTGTGCTAATCCCCCATCTGCTTTCCTGTGGTGGAATGCGAAGTCTTAGGGCCTCTGTGACAACAGGATTGTGTGAACACCCTGAAGTCTCATCCTCCTTCTCCCCCAACCCTTCCCCTGGCCATCAGAACCAGCTCAGGGCAGCTCCTCTGGAGCAGACAGTGCAGGCAACAGTGTGTGTCTTATCTGAGCTGCTCTCCTGAGTACACACACCCAGTCACCCGCCTTCACTCTCCTCTGGTGTCCTTTGTAACTGTGGTCTCTTTCTTTTCTATCCTGCCACTAGCAACTCTTATACAGTAGTATCTCAGTGAGTCCCTGTGCAGGATTGTCCTTTGGTAAATGGTGATGGGAATCATGGAGTAGGAATTGGTTAGAAGTTTGTTCATGGGGCAACCAGTGGTCCAGTGACAGCAGAACCCTGGCAGCCTTAAAAATCAATGGTAGATTTGGGACTGTGTGTGTTAGAACTAGGGGAAGATCTCTCCTGCCTGAGTCAGGTGTGAGGCCTCAAATGGCTCTGGAGGTCCTGTCAGGGGCCCTGCAGAACGTGAGGCTCCCTGTGCTGCCCCTGTCTGACAGGAGCACTGAGGGAGGCCCCAGTCACATTCTAATCACTGAGAGGAAACCTGTCTCCACTAGAATCACGAGCACTGTAGGGCTCCCCTGAGACATTTTGTGCTACTTTCCATGTATGTCTGACCTGCCCAGGATTCTGGATTCCTCAGAAATAGAAAGCTGCCAGCTGGACCAGCAGTTCATGAAGAAGAGTCCTTATATATCATGAGCTTGAATTCAATGATGTGGAGGGTCCATGGAGCTTTTTATATATTGCTGGTGTGCATGCTAAGGGGCATTCAAATGAATAAAGAAGCAGTGATTCAATAGGGGTTGTATGGAGGGGGTGGGAAAATCATCACTAGAGTCTACACTGACTCATCTCACCCAGCACTCTACCCTCACCAGCTCATTGAATATTAGCCCCTGTCAGAGTCTAGATTCCAGGTTGAACACTCCCTCATGCCCACTTTGATGCCTTTTTCTAAGACCTGTGAGTCGTTTCTCTGTGGGTTGTACCCTAACCTTACTTGAATCTCAATGCCTGCACCAGGGCTTGCTGAGATGCCCAAAATTGAAGAGATGTGTGGAAAGATAGTACAGTGGGTAATGTGTTTGCCTTACATGTGGCCAACCCAATTTCAATCCTTGGCATCCCATAGAGTACCTCACACCTCCACCAACAAACCTTGTCAGGAGTGATTCCAGAGTATAGTGCCAGGAATAAGCCCTGGAAACTATTGCATATGGTCCCAAAACAAAACAAAACAAATTGAAGAAGAAGAGATGTGTGATATAGGATGTGAGCTGAAGGAGCACGGTGCATTCAAGGGGAATTCTGTGGTGGCAACTCATCTCATCTATCCCTTCTGGACTCATTTACATCTGGTCAGCTCAGAAGAGAATCTTTCAGGGAGAGAGAGACTGAAAACTATGGAAGACTGTCCAAAGATAAAGGAGTGCATGTCAGTGGTTTGGGGAAGGTAGACAGCTGTTCTAAAAGTCAAGAAAAAAATCCATAATCTGAGGCTGAGGTGGAAGAGGTGAGACTGTTTCTGAGAAATGCATGTCAGCACAGGCTTCTTATCATGGCCCCAAAGGTTTTCTGCTGCTAACCTACAAGTTCTCCTGTTTGTTGTGATGACATCTCTCAACCAGAAAATACCAGCATATCAAAGCTAAATAGAACATTTCATGCCCTCAACTTTATCCAAAGATATGACATTGAGGTGTGTACAATTCCTGAGAGGCTCTGTGTGGCTGTGGCTTGACAGAGCCTATCCCTGGGCAAAGAGAGCAAGAAGCCATGTCCTGATTCTTAGAAAACAAAGGATTCGCCCTTCTGTGCTCACATTGGGTCCCTCCTGGGGATGGGGAGGAGCATGTTCTCTGTGGGCAAAGTTCTGCTTCCCCACAGGGACCCACACCCCTGACTTCCCTGCAGCTGGGCTGGTCCCCACACACACCCTCCCCCCTCCCCCTCTGCCTGCCCAGCCCCCTCTCATTTGCAAGTCCTCAGAGCTCATGCCTGGACACTCAATAATAGTCTGTGTCCCTGGGTAGGGTCAGTCTCTGTCACCCCCAGAGTGGACATGAGGGCCCCTGTGCAGCTCCTCAGCTTCCTGCTGCTCTGGCTCCCAGGTAAGGAGGGAAATGAGGGTTTACATGAATTTGGACTGTCTGGCTCTTTAGGGAAATTATTTCAGTTATGATTAAGATAATGATGTCCACTATATTTTATATCTCAGGTACCAGGTGTGATATCCAGATGAGCCAGCCTCCATCCATGTCTGCATCTCTTGAAGACAAAGTCACCATCACCTGCAAGGCCAGTCAGAACATTTACAATTTGTTAGCCTGGTATCAGCAGAAACCAGGGAAAGCTCCCAGGCTCCTGATCTATTATACAAGCAATTTACAAGCAGGCGTCCCTTCCTGGGTTCAGCGGCAGTGGATCTGGGACAGATTACACTCTCACCATCAGCAGCTTCAAGCCTGAGGATGCTGTCACTTATTACTGTCAACAAGCTGGCCGTACCCCTCCCACAGTGATACATGCCAGAACATAAACCCCCAGAGATCAGCTGTGTGAGGCTGGGCTGCCCCAGCTGCTCCTCCTGGTGCCTCCACTGCTGAGGGTGTTTCAGATGCAGCCAACTGTGCAATGATGGACAGTTCTGGAACATGTTGAAGGAACATCTTTTTTTTTTTTTTTGAAGGAACATCTTAGGCTCCATTATTCTCAATCTCATCCCAGCAGCGCAGACATGACAACATATGTTCTGATTGAATTTACAGAGATTTTTTTTTTTCTGAAATAAGTAGGTGACAGTGTCATTCAGATTTCTTATGAGTTTGCCTGGGCACTCCAGAAGGCCTAGAAACCATGCTTTTAAGGATAGTTTTTAATAATCACACATATTACCACCCCAGTTTTAAGGACACGTGAGCAGCTTCATAGCCTCACACTGAGGGCGTCTCCCCGGGTGCATCCTCCCCTGCCATGATGTCCTGTCTGATGTGGGCCAGAGGGAGAGACTGCATCTCACCAGGGACAAACCCTCACAATCCTGTGGTGTGTCGGGGTTTGGAGCTGGGAGGAGGGGGACTGAGATCTACTCCCTTGACTGAGGGATTTTGATCCTGAAATCTTAATGGGAAATAAAACAATTTTAGTGACAGGAACTGTGGTATACTATCCTGGATACCCTTGAATGTGTAGAGAGGTATAAACTTCATTTAAAGCTGTGTGTGTTGGGAGTGGGGGGAAAATTCAGGCAAGTAAGAGGAAATATCTGTCACACTCTCATCCCTTAGTTCATGGATTTGCTTGAGGGGCACCCTACCCAAGGCATATTCGATATTCGATAAGAGAAAATTTAGAAAGGAAAATGTCCACACCTTGTACTTAGCCCAAAGTCTTATACTGAGGCCTCGTGGGAAATACCCTGGATCACAGTGCCTGAGCTTCCCTGCTCGGCCAAGCCTTGATGCTCTCAGAGGGAATGTAAGTCTATGGAAATCCTTGTTACCTTAAGAAACTCCATATTATTATTGATATTATCTCAGTCGTGTTGCCCACAAACCCACCATTTATCTAGCAATATTGATTTTCCTTGGATTTGAATCCCTAGAATGGCAACATAAAATATGGGGCACATTGGTGGGAAAAATGTTGACATCTTTTCAAAAAAAAGATGCCCAGATCTGCATTTCATGTTTTGTTTTCCACTTTCCCTCAGCACATACCAACCACTCAGAGCCTTTGCCAAACTGGTCCCGCCTGTAGGCAGGAAGCCCCTGGGCCCTGGAGTTGCTGTTCCCTGAACACGGGCTCTGAGTCCCCCAGACCCTGGGCTCTGGCTCCAGCTGAGAACGGGAATGTGGGGGCTCAGGGGCAGGTGCCTGTGACCCGGGCACTGAGATGAGACCTTGGCTCAGCCCGTGCAGTGTCACAGCCCTGCCTGCTCTAGCACATCAATGGCACCAGAAAGACCTTGGGGACACAATCAACACAGGGACACCCTGGAGCTCAGTCTCTGTGTCTGGGTTCTAGTGCAGACTCAGGGACCAATATCCAGCTTCCCTCAGGGGCTCAACAGAGTCTCCATATGTATCCAACAGAACAAGAAACCCAAGAAGTTTCCAGATTTCTGCTACATGTAGTATCCACACTGACACATGTATCACACAGTTGGCTGAAGGGAACAGAAATAACTATTGGACCCTGCTGTCCTGGTGATGTGGCTGGATTTTAAGGACCAGAGATATTGTACAACGTGTAAGGTTCTCTTTTTTTATTTTATTTTGTTTTGTTTTGTTTTGCAGTCACACTTGGGGATGCACAGGATTTACTCCTGGCTCATGCACTCAGAATTACTCCTGGCGGTGCTTGGGGGACCATATGGGATGCTGGGAATCAAACCCGGGTCGGCCACATGCAAGGCAAATGCCTTACCCACTGTGCTATCGCTCCAGCCCCAATGTGGCTGGATTTTGCTACATAAAACCTCTCTATTAATATGGCCAAACAGAGTGGAAAGACTTCAATTGGACTAAACACACTTTTTTTAAATAGGCTCACTAAATTTATTTTTTAAATCATAAAACGTTTCTTACAAAAGAGCACTACATTCTGCACACTACTCTGAATAGATGTCAGGGACATACGGACTATTGTTACTCTTCCTGTCGACCCCACCCCCAAACCTTACAGTGACCACAAAGCAAAGTGTTCACAATAATCACGTGGGGGGAAATTTTTCTTTTTAACCACCAACAATGAACAAAAATTAAAATCTGTTGCTGTTCCAAAATTTCAATGTTAGTTTTTGCACTCCCTATCCCCCCACCCTGCTTTTTTTTTTTTGTCAGCAAAGGAAATATTTTGGTTTTAATCTTTACTTTCTGATCTGCACAGTCATGTTCCTTTTGTGTTACAATACTACTATACATACATGGACAGGAGAGGAAACACCTGCAAACAACATACCTTTCACGTCGTCTCAACCCACCACCCACACCCACAAGCCAGCCGGACAGCCGATGGGCGAGGCTCAGTGGCCGCCACGGCCGGAATCACTCGTCTTAATCTTTAATTATAAAACTATCCTTGGGAAAGGCGTGTGCGGGCTGGACGCTCTCGGGCACTCCTGGGGGCTCTGCTGCGGCGGGCGGGACCGGAGCTCAGCCCGTGTCTCAGCGGACCCTGGGGACAAGGCCGACTCGAGGCCCCCTGTCCCCTGTCCGATCCCTGTGCTGTGTGTGCCCTGGCAGCAGGGCTCTGGCCCGGTCTTGCTGGACGTCGTGCCTGGGCTACTGGGAGCATCAGTTTCTGACTCATACCGTCTATCCTCAGCTCAGTCCACGGTCCCGTTGTAGGACTTGTTGAACTTGTTGAAGGTGAAGTCCACGGTGTGTGTGGAGGTGTGCTTTCTGTACATCGGGCTGGAGGCCATTCCATAGCGAGCCAGGGATCGCTCGCTCTGGAACTTGGCGAACTCCCTCCGGTCATGGATGATGACAAGCAGCTTCCAGATGGCCAGCAGGGCAAGCCCCACCAGAAGGATGCTGCCCACCACGGCCAGCAGGATGGTTGTGGCACGGCGGGGCGGGGGGGGGGGGGGAGGTTCCACACTCTGGTTCCCTGAGGACAGTCAGGTTGGTGAGCCTGCTGGGGAGCTTTGCGTAGATGAACAGCATGACACAGTCCTTGGTGGTTTTGTAGAAGCACAGCACTGCCTCCTGGTCATCTTTCCCAATGGCGTCGGTCCATGTGACCACCTCGTCCTTGCACAGAGCCTGACAGGTGTGGTTGTCGGCTGGGCTCGCCGAGTGCAGCAGCAGGCACTCCACACACTCTCTCTTGGTGCTGCAGGCATCGGGGCAGGTGGGGCACTTCTCACACGTCTCCCCAAAGGCCCCTGGCTCTGTGCACTGGCACTGCCCGCAGACACAGTGCCCACGGCCACTGCAGATCTGGCGGTCCTTAGCCCAGCACATGCTGGTGTCCGTGTAGCAGTTACAGTTGTCCCCGATGTAGCCCGTGTGGCACTTGCATTCTCCACAGTGACACTCGCCGTGACCTGAGCAGAGCACTCCTCTGTTCCGCACACAGGAGAAGTTGTCGCACTTGCAGAACGGCCCGTAGATCTTCCCAAACTCGCTCTCGTAGCAGGAGCACTGGCTGCAGCTGCACTCGCCGTGCCCGCTGCACAGTGGCTTGCCCTCCGCCTCCCGGCACAGGTTCTGGAACACTCTCCAGCTCTCGCCTTCCTGGCACTCGCACCTGGTGCCCAGGTGGCTGGGGTTGCACTCGAACAGGCCACACACATAGGTCCCGTTCCCGCTGCACCAGGTGCTGTCCGGTTCGGGCTCGAGGCTGCAGCGGCACCTGCAGTCGTAGGTGACGCCCACCTGCAGGCTGTCCCGGAAGCCCACGGGCCAAAGGGTGAATCTGTGCTCCTCGAACCGGTTCGGGCAGCTCCGCGCCTCCACGTACACCTCGAAGGATGCTGTGTCCTCGATCTTCAGCCCCTCACACTTCCTCTGACCAGGGTAGGACACTCCATCCTGGCACAGTGAAGAAGAGGTTCAGGTCCTCCGGCTGGTCCCACACCGACAGCTCCACCTTAGACCGGATGCTACTGTATGCGTTGATAATCAGCTGGATGATATTTTGAGAGTCACTATGTAAAATCTCCACTGTAGTTCCAGGGATCAGGGCTGTAAAATTCTTGTAGAGCGTGCAATGTTTCTTCGTCACTGCAAAAATGAGGTTGATGTTGTTCTCCGCCAGCTTCTCTCCGAGCAAGGCCAGGGATGGATAATCCATCTGGCTGGACGCCGTGTACTCCTTGGCCTCATTCAGGTGGCACTGGCCGTCGTGGGGCTGCACCAGCCCCGCCAACTTACCGTCCAACGTGATGTGGGGCGCGTTGTCTGTGGTGAACATGAGCAGATGCAGTGCGTACTTCCACCAGCCGATCTTCTCCTTGCACACAGCAGCCTGCAGGATAGCATTGAAGCCTCCCTCAGGGCCATCTCGGTTCCGGGACACCCTCTGCTTCCGAACTTCCTCATTGAAGCTGTCGACTCTGTCCTTGAGGGGCAGCAGGTGGCGGAAGCCGAAGGAGGGGAGGCAGTTTGGAAACAACTTGTAACCAATGCATGGGTTGGTTCTGGTACCTCGGCGCTGTGTAGGAGAAGGGAGAGATGTTCTTGTCTACAAAGGACCCAAAGCCCAGTCGGAAGTTGCTGGTGAGCTTCCTCATTTCATCCGCCAGCTTGGTGCCCAGGTTCTGGATGCTGTCCAGGTCATCTGTCATGGACAGGGAGAGGTCTGTCAGGTAGTACAAGTCCACGGGGTAATCTTCCACCTATTGGACCTGCAGCTGGAAGTTAGTCTTGTCCCCAGGCCGCAGGCGCAGGGCTATCTCCTGCGGGGTCATCTGGATGACATCGGAACCCGAGGGGCTGGGGCTCTTGGTGCTGAGGGGCAGGCTCCGCAGGACCCGTGTTTTGCTGGCCGGGCTCTCCACCTCGCCTGCATAGCCACTGCACTCCAGGTTGGCCTTCAGGTCACACTGGAACACCACCGCACGCGAGCTGCCAAAATCCTCTTTGGAGCACCAGGCACACTTGGGGTGGATGAGCAGACATTCTTCACATGACGTGGCACTTCCACTAGAGCAGATGTTGAGGCCTGGGAGGCCGGGGACCAGCACACAGAGCCCGAGCAGGCAGGTGTAGAGGGGCACTGGGGCCCGCGGCATGCTGGCAGTGGGCCAGGGGCTCAGCGCAGGGCGGCCACCATCCACCCGCTGCTCGGCACGGCCTCGCCTCCGCCCTCCCCTTCCTCGGGCCTGGCTCCACTTTCCCTGCTCCTCTCTCCTCCCCTCGCCCCCCCCCCTGTTTTTAAGGAACTAAAACATTACATCTGGTGAACAGCAAAGATTTCACTACACCTCAAATGCAGAACACCCTTGAAGCAGAGGAATGTTGGCTTTTTAAACAAAGGCAGATAAAAAAAAAAAGATGCAGGACTCCTTCATTTCTTCACTAGTCTTAGAAAAACTTTCCAGAATACTGCTTCACATTGTTCTGCAGCAAATACTGTGCATTCTATATCTGGTCCTGTGTTCCTGTAATGGTAATGATTCGATCTTCGGATCCTTCTAAAGGTTCATCAATTTTGATAGAAGCTCCTGATTCAGGATGGATTTGTTTAATTCATTGACCACCTTTGCCAATAATAGACCCAGCCAAATCTTTGGGAATAGTTACTTGTGTAGTAATAATAGGTCCATCAAGAAAAATATGATTTTTCTGTACGACTGTTCCACTGATTCTTTGAGTTCCTTGAACATCCTCAGCATTACATCTCAGAATTCTTTGTCGGAGAGACCATACTTGTGGGTACCTCCTGTTGAGGATTCGGGGCTCTTTTCTTCATCCTCTACTCATAGTGGAGATTTGCACTGTTTCTTTATTTTGTTGTGGATCTAACGAGGTAAAGCCTTTAGGTTCACTGGAACTGTTCCCTCTGATTGCCAGAGAAAATTCTGAATAAGATCCACAGTGGTCAACCTTTTCCTAGTTTAGAGTATTTCTTTCCTCGTGGACATTACTCTGTGACTTATGATGGGCATCTAGTGCAGCATTGGAAGAGATGTTGTTTCCAATTGGGCTGTATGAAAATCTTTGAATACACTTGTTTTTTGGAGGAACTGTAGTCGGCCAGAAGATTGTTGCCGTGTTGTGTTTGAGGTGGCCAGAATGCTTTCCACAAAATTAGATAATGAAGGTTGGGACGGGAGTCTAAGGTGCTGGCAGTGAAGGATAAAACTGCAGAAGGCCACGCCCACTTTTGATGAGGCCACGCCCCCTCCGGTGGAGGCCACACCCCCAGTCAGTCCCAATGTTAATGTCCACTTTACTGAGATCCGCAAGTACCTATTAGAGGGGACCGGCGCTGATCACGCACAAACAGAGGGCTCCAATGAAGGCGATGCCCGCGGCCGGGAAGTCCCAGGCAGTGGACGTAGGGGACACAGGGCTGAACGGGAGGGGAGCACTAAGGTCACCATATGAGCCACAACCCCCTGCATAGGAATAATCATATCCAGAGCCATCCTATGGTTCATAAGCCATCTGCCATTCGGATGGGCTCCATGTATCTATTGCAGAGTCCCAAGTTTCATCAGCTAACCATGAAACCAACCATGCCATCGTAACGATCTCTGGGTCTTTCTCTTCTGTCATAGGCTATCAGTTCTCCTCCTCTAGGTGGTGGTGGTGGAGGAAGGGGAAGATTCCGAGCTCTGCTACCACCTCTTCAACCTCGTCCAGGAGGTGGAGGCGGTGGCCCATGTTGAGGGCTCATGTCATCATAATCTCTTCTAGATGGAGGCATAGGATGGCCACCCCGGTCAGGAGGTATTCTGTCAAAAACACCTCTTCCCTGCATAGGAAATCCCACAGGACATCCACGATGGTCTTCAAACATCAGAGTAAAACCACCATAATCATAGGTTTCATCATAAAAATTTGGATCATAAAGCTGTGCACGTCCTTAGATAGGAGACTGATATAAGATCAAGGATAGTCTATGCACTCTACAACCCTACCTGGTTTTCCTCCAATAAGTACAACTCTGTCAGTTGAGTGAGGACAGCATTCCTGGAAAAGCTTGATTGTTGTCTGAGTGTTCTCTCATAGTTCTTTGATTTTGGCACTGTTGACCCCAATAATTCCTCCTGCCAGACTCTAATGAATCAACAGTCTCAATTGGCAGTCAAAGTCACTTCCTTTATTGTGTTGGTAATTTAAGCATTCCAAAGCATCAGATTCAAGTGGGAGCTGGCTGGTTGCAGTGGGTGATGGCAACTGCAGGCCCTCTTCCAAGGTAGGGATGATTTTCTTCAGAATTTCTCCTATTGTTTCAATATCAGCACTGATACTTAATATGCGCTTTGGGCCACTGCTGTGTGGGACTGAAACACTGGCATTGTATTCTGTACGGAGAGCCTTAATATTCTTGCCTCCTTTCCCAATCACTACCCCAGCATTCTTTTTTTTTAAATAATTTAATTTATTTTATTGAATCACCATGTGGAAAGTTACAAAGCTTTCAGGCTTATGTCTCAGTTATACAATGCTCGAACACCCGTCCCTTCACCAGTGCACATATTCCACCACCAAAAAAACCCCAGTATACCTCCCACTCCCCCACCCTCCCAAGCCCACCTGTGTAGCTGATAAATTTCACTTCACTTTCTCTTTACCTTGATTACATTCCATATTTCAACACAAAACTCACTATTGTTGTTGGAGTTTCCCCCCAAAGAATAGCCCTGCTGACAAGGAAGCGTTAGATAATTAGCTTTCCATTGCTCAGAATGAAGAGATAAGAAGTCACTATTGTGGCTGTGCAGTTGGGAGTTCTGTATTTTAGTATTTTAGTAACTAAGTCCAGGGAGATTTATGTTAGAAATTGCATCATTTCCCTTCCTGGGGCAGCATGGGACTATGTTCACAGTCTAGAGATATTTCTGCAAGCGGTTGCTGGTACCAAAAGTAGTCTAGCTGGCCTCTGGATTGTGTTCAATCAGCATTAGTGGGGCCACAAAAACATGTGGCCACCTGGGTCGCATCTCGATGGAGAGCACACCGCTATGGCCCCCATCTTGAGATCGCCCACGCATCCCGCTGTTGCAAGTTCATACCTCTTTTTTTCTTTCTTACCGCTCCACTAAGTTCGTACCTCCTTAATGGTCGTTATGAAATGGTGGACACCACGCCGTGTTTTCCCCAAAAAGGGAAAAAAGCCAAGAAAGAAAGACCTTTCCACTCCTTGGCCGGCGTGTGCCCCAGCATTCTTACTCTGAAGCAGAATGCATAATTCAACCAACTCATCAGTGTTTCTAGATCTCTTAAACGTTTGTTTCTCCTCCATATCTTTTGCAGGGTGTTTACCAAATTCACCATTGGTTTCTGTGTTAGGGAAGCTTTCCTCTGGGTGTTCAGTTTCCATTTTTTTGCATTAAATGGACACACCATGTTCTTTTCCGTTTTTGCTTCTCACGGTTTGCGATCCTGGCCCCGACGTTCCCACACACCTCGCGACCATGCCGCGCAAAATTGAGGAAATCAAGGACTTTCTGCTCACAGTGCGGCAGAAGGACACCAAGTCCATCAAGATCAAGAAAAATAAGGACAACGTGAAGTTCAAGGTGCGCTGCAGCAAGTACCTGTACACGCTGGTCATCACCGATAAGGAGAAAACCGAGAAGCTGAAGCAGTCGCTGTCCCCAGGTTTGGCGGTGAAGGAGCTGAAATGAAGCAGACATGCCATGAACTGTGTTAAAGATGGAAAACTCAAAAAAAAAAAAATGAACACACCAATCGCATGAGACCGCCGTCCCTCCGCCCCCTCAACCGGTCAGGCAGACAGTGCTAGACTGAACATACTTTAAAGTGACATAAAAGAAGCCATAAGTTACACAGGGAAGTGCTTACTTTTTGACACAGCAAAAGGCCAGTTTGGGAAACATTTATGCATAAGCTCAAATCAATCATAGCAAAAAATAATCCAAAACCAGGATGCAGATGAATGCAGGGTTTTCATATCCGAGGCCCTGGATTAGATTCATGACACCAACACATTAAACAGTGCTATTGGGCACTAATGGTTGGAATATAACAATGATTTCTAAAGCAGGTATGAGGACAGACGCCACCAGTCATATCCATAGGCCGATGGCTTCCGAGGCCGCCTCACTGGTACAGCAGCTGTGGGTCTCTGGAGAGTTCTGGAAGGAGGCATGGAGCTGGATTGCCAAGTCTACCTCAGGAGTCAGGAGCCCTCTGCTCCCTGACACACCCCCACTACTCACCTGGCATTTCACCTGCAGCTTCCTCTTTCTTCCTGAAGATTTTTCTGAAATTATATTCATGACATGTGAGGATGAAAGAAACTAGCACTCAGCTCCTGGTGACATGCATCCCTCCTGAATTCCTGTTTCGCTCTTAATGGTTACTTCAAAACTAGTTGAGATTTTATTATAAAGAGAAATCATCTTTTACTTTGTGCTTACAGAGTGGCCTTGTGTTGTGTATTACAGCATGTGTTTCAAAGACTGATGTAAAAAGTCTCTCCTGAATCTCTAGGACCAGCATCTGAAATCATCTTAGCTGCTGGATCAGAAAACAGCCACTAGATGGAGACAGACCCCAGAACTGACCATGCAGGGAGACTGGATTATAAAGCACTGGAACAGTAGCTGAGCTAGTGTCCCATTGTCAATAGGGAAATGGAGTTCTGTGGGAATGATGGGAAATGTATGGAAGTAGCTGTCAGAGGCTGAGTATTATGCAAATTATCATGTTCTTGCTGTGTAAGCAGAAGTCCAGTATTACCGGTCTCCTGGAAACATTGGTGGAGTTACCCCTTATCCACATCTCCCCAATTTATATTGTGACATTATTTCATCATGACTGTAGACAGGGAAGATAAACCATCACTTACTGAAAAGTAATGTCACAGGAGGGAGTATAACAAGAGAGTATAGAGACATCAGGGAATCCCCCTCTGTCCCCACAGGCACCCACCCTCAGGGAATCCCCCTCTGTCCCCACAGGCACCCACCCAGAGAAGCCTGTGAGGACAAGGGGAGAGAGGGGCTCCTGCTGACAAGAGGAGGGTCACACAGGATGTGACCTTGATCTTCACTCTCCAGCCTCCCGGCGTGTGGTGTGTGAGAATCCCGTGTGTGTGTGGTGTGAGTCTCCCGGCCTGTGTGTTCCTGTGAAGGAGCCTGAGCTGATGCTTCACAACCCTGGACCCTCAGAGCAAGGCTGCCTCAGGGGCACCTCAGGTAAGGGGGGACCCTGTAAAAAACTAAAGCACACCGAAGGGCGTGTGCACTTGCGGGCTCTCCATGCGGCTCTGTCTCAGCTCTGTCTCACCGCCCGTGTTTGGTGCTCCAGAACCGCAGTGTGTGGACTGGGTCGGGACGGCCGTTGGCCAAGGACAGGAGAAGGAAGAACGAGGACCAAGCTAGTTGCTGATTAGTACCCTTTATTCAATCTTCCATCTTTCTCCTCTCCCGCACTCCTGGCTCAGTCCTCTCTCTGGATCTACTGCAGCCTCTCTGGATCCCCTGTCTCTCTGTCTCTCTCCCTACTTGTCTCTCCCACCTTGCCCTCTAGGCTACACCCAGCCAGGTAGCAAAATCAACATAAGAAAGCCCTTCCTGAGGGCAGCCAGGTTCAGAGGGAACACTGCCTCAGGGCTTTCCAGAGCCCTTCCTGACTCTTAAGGTGTTTTTCTCCTTTCCTTAGTCCAAGCACTCATTAACATCTTAATACTAGTTATTTTTGTATGGACATAGCAAGAGATACATTGAGGCTTGCAAGGCAGCTTCCTGGCAACATCTTGTCACAGACTCAGACTACAGCACTCAGGCCAGATTAATCATTTCTAACCCTACCAGGGTCCAAATCTAGTTATCACTATGGACAGCATTTGTCCATGACCAAGCTCTTAACTTATAGTTAAGCATTAGGCACTTTGGCCAGGCCCATCTCAATGCCAGGGTAGCACACAACTCAGCGCTTGCCCTGGGTCCGTCTCGTCCCTCAGCAGGACCCTGCTTTTGGGGGTGCTAGGAAGTAAGGACAACTGAGGCTTAGGTCTAGAGAACAGATGCCCAGGAGGAAAATATCATGTAGAGTCAAATGACTCCCAGGTTACAAAAGCATAGCGTTTGCTAAGTCTTCCTGTGTCCAAACAAAAAGGACATGGCTCTGAATAAACTATGCAAAGGACTCTAGGAGAAGAGAAAAACAATATTTACAAGTCAACAGAACACTAAGAAAGAAGTTACAAATAAACAAAGAGGAATGGGAACACTGTAATGGGAGTAACCCAATAAACCTAAACTACCTGAGGCTATGTAATCCTACAGGATTATACAGGTAATTACCCCATTACCTCTCCTACTCTGTACTCTGACTGCTCAGGCTTCATGCTCAGCTTGTTTGTTGAGCCTGACCTTGCCTTTAGGATGAAGCTGTTGTTGCTTTGATTCTGATCAGAGATACATCAAGCCAAATGGTCCTAGAACTGCATTTCTCAGCCAGATGGCTGAGTATTGTTCACAGTGACCATTGGGCCCTATGAACAGGACATGAGGGGCCCCCAAATAAAGAAATGCTTTAAATAATATTTTGTTTGCTTTGGGGCCACACCTAGCAGTGCTCAGGGTTTACTCTGTTTCCTTCAGGGATCACTGCTGGCCCAACTTGGGGGACCGACCATACGGAGTGTCAGGGATCAAACTAGAATTGACCACACACAAAGTTAAGAGCACTGCCTACTGTGTTATTGCTGTAGTCCCACCCAAATTATTTTTTTTTTATTTTAACACTGTAGAAAATATAATATTGGGATATCAGGACAAAGAGAAAACAAAATTTGCCTTGATAAAATGTACAGGTGTGAAATCAAAGAAATGTGTATAGTTCCTTAGTGGAAATGCAAAGCTGTGAATTAAAGGAGTTTGTACAATCCTAAAAGGGTCTGAGTGGCTGTGGTGAGAGAGCCTGAGGGCAAAGAGAGCAAGAACTGTGTCCTGACTCTCAGGAGACCAGGGACTGGGGCCCTCCTGGGACCCAGGGAGGAGCATGTTCTGTGGGAGAAGTTCTGCTTCCCCACAGGGACCCACACCCCTGACTTCCCTGTAGCTGGGCTAGTCCCCACACACACCCTCCCCCCTCTGCCTGCCCAGCCTGCCCAGCCCCCTCTCATTTGCATGTCCTCAGAGCTCCTGCCTGGATACTCAATAATAGTCTATGTCCCTGTGGAGGGTCAGTCTCTGTTACACCCAGAGTGGACATGAGTGCCCCTGTGCAGCTCCTCAGCTTCCTGCTGCTCTGGCTCCCGGGTAAGGAGGGAATGAAGGTTGACTTGACATACTGCTAAATGGGCTTCAGGGAAGCTAAACTGAAGTATGGTGACTGGTGATGATATGTGTTTATATTTTCAATCCCAGGTGCCAGGTGTGATATCCAGATGACCCAGTCTGCATCCACGTCTGCATCTCTGGGAGAGAAATTCCTCATCACCTGCAGAACCAGTCAGAACATTAAGAAAAATGTGAACTGGTATCAGCAGAAACCAGGAAAAGCTCCTAGGATCTTGATCACTGATGGATCCAGTTTACAAATGGGGGTCCCTCTCTGGTTCAGTGGCAGTGGGTCTGGGACAGATTTCACTCTCACCATTAGCAGCGTGGAGCCTGAAGATGCTGCCACTTATTACTGTCTGCAGTATGAGAATATGCCTCGCACAGTGATACGTGCCAAAAGATAAACCAGCCACAGATCAGCTGTGTGAGGCTGGGCTGCCCCAGCTGCTCCTCCTGGTGCCTCCACTGCTCAGAGTGTCAGATGCAGCCACACTGTGATGTGATAGAGGATTCTGGTACAAGTTGAAGAGACACATTTTGTATCTATCCATCTCCCATTATTCCAGCAGCACAGACACAGCGGAGCAGCTGATTTAGTTTATGGAGATTATTTCTCCTGAATAATGTGGTGACAGTGTCATTTAAATTTCAGAGGTGAGGGGAAAGGCCACTCTATAAAGCTTATTAAAATAAACTAATATGTTCTCATAACAAAATGTGAAGACAGTGTATATCATAATGATTTCACACTGACTACATCTCACAAGTACTTCCTCACCATGCCAACGCACCTTCTGATGTGGGCCAGAGGGAGAAACTGCATCTCGATACCTACAGAGTTTGGAGAATATGCTGAAATCTGCTACCTTGGCTGGAAGGATAAGGACCTAAATTACCATTGAAAAAAATAAATACCTTAGTTACAGGGAAATGGTATTTTATATTCAATACCACTTGAAATCAAGTTTAGACCCCATGTGGAAAAATAAATGTTTGGGTAAAATTAAAGACAAGTGAGAAACAATGGAAGAGATGAATATTTCAACAACCGATGCTAAGTCTAATGTTTTGCTATCTAGGGCTCAAAAACAGAATATCCTCAATCACAAAGGCAGTGTTTCCTGTATGCTCAGGTCTTGGACATTCTATAGTGAATATGAAAATTAAAGTCACTTCCTCAGGAGATTTTTGATATTAATTATATTTCTCCAGAATGGAAACACAAAATCCAGCATTCACATAACAATATTGAGCTGCTCCTGACAGGAGACGCATCACCCACAGCCTGAACTCAAGGGGGAAACCTGTTTCCTCTTGGGTTCCAAGTCCACTGTGGGAATCCTTCCTTATGTCAAATCATGAGTGTCACTCACCTGCCAGGATGCTTACACATCTTGACCTGGGCAAGACCTGCTGGTCTAGAGCACCATGAGGTCTGATTTGGACTGTTGGGAGCTGACTTTTGTGGAGAAAAATCTATCGGACTGTGAACCAATACTTGGGTTTGCAGTTCTGGGACATGCAATAGAATAAAGGAACGGTGGTGAGTTGGGGTGCTGGCATGATGCATTTACGGACATGGATACTAACTCACCTCACACAGCCCTGTTCTTGCACCAGTCTAGAGTCATAACCTTCCTATGGGAAAACAATCTTCACTATATATTAAGTCCAACATCACATGCTGGTGTCTAAGTTCTCATAAAAGTTTCCTTCCACTACCTGAGTCTCAACACCTGTGAGGATGCTGACATTGACTGTCTTGTGGTGCTGTCCCCAGTCTTGTTCAGACACTAAGCCCTTCATCAGGCCTCTGAGAGCTGCTATGTCTTAGGAATAATGAGATGTTTGTGACTGAGAGATACACAGGGGATGGGACAGAAGACATTCAATAAGGAATGTGTCTAGGTGGAGTGTTTCATTCATCCCACCTGGACACATTTTCATCTGGTCGGTTGAGGGGAAGATGAAGGAAAGAAATAAGAACCTTCAGGGAGGCCCTGAGGTTCCCAGTCTACTATGACACAGCTATTCAAGGCAGCATGGCTTAGCAGATATGAAGGTGAAATTCCTGACCTCAGGACCAGGTTGGTGGGATAATGTCTAGAAAAATAATGAGGATAGAGGGCTTGAAGAAGACAGATTGGCTTGTCGGATAGTCTCTAAATTGGCAACGATTTATCAACCGTGATCCTATACTGTTTATGACCCTTTCCCCTAAGCATTTCTCTTTGATTTTAATGAAATTTGTCATTCATAGAATTTTAGGAGTTGGTTTCAGTGACAACTCAGCATAGCATGAACTAGGACCCATGGCAGAACCCTGACACCACCTGGTCCCAAAACACCTCCAGATGTTGGCAAGCTGTTTTGCAGCCCTGCAACCAGAGAGCTTTCTATCCCTGCACCCTACGAATGAATTTGTCAGACCAAATAAGTGAGTCTTATTCATAGAATCTGCCCCTGGATCCTATGAATACCACATGTGATCCCCCCAAAATAATATAACTTAAAAAATAAAATTTTATATATTTAATTATAATATTGGGATCATCACTGTCATCCCGTTGCTCATCGATTTGCTCGAGCAGGCACCAGTAACATCTCCACTGTGAGACTTGTTACTGTTTTAGGCATATCGAAAACTACCTGTGCAGGCGAGATACTCTCAGTAGTTTTCCGGGCTCTCCAAGAGGGGCAGAGGAATCGAACCCAAGTCAGTTGTGTGCAAGGCGATCGCCCTACCCATTGTGCTAAGGTATGAGAGATGAGAGACATCTCTCATACCTTAATCACATGCAGTGTTCGGCTCTTATGATTTCTAACTACCACAGCAGCGTCGTAAGGAATTTCCTCTGGGAGAGGTGGATGGAGCTATGAATGAGTTACTATGAGCATGAAGCCTCTGGGGCAGTCAGACGTGTGTCTGTGAGTGCACTGAGGAGGGAGAAGTGTGTGTTCTGTTAGATGTGAGGCAGAGGGCTTCTACAGGCTCAGTGAGAAGATGCACAATGCTGGAAACTCCAAGATATGATCCCCTAAGTCACATCTATTGTGTCCAGCAGACAGCAGGGTCTCTCGCTGTCCAGGGCCCTGCTGCCCAGGGAATGTGTGGCAGAAAGGTGAAGCACTCCAGTTGTTGAATATGAGTGAAAACACTGGCAAACGCTTTTATCTTGTTGAAGTTATGAAGTCCCTATTACTAAAGGATGGGTTACATTTTCTATGTCAAGCTATTTGCACAGAAACATTATGAATTCAATTCACTAAGTCGAGGAAAAGGCAACTTATAAGATTTGGTTCTAACCATATGAAACACTTGTTAACTTGATAGCACCAGATAGCAGAGAATTGTTGACTCCCGTGACTGTCTGAAAATCTGATACTTTGAATATGTGACCTGGGAACAGACTCATAATAGGCATGTGGGAGATAGAGAATCAAAGTGGTCACATATATTCCTGGGGTTGACTTGAACACATTTATACATAGGTAAAAGTGTCTGACGAATCAGAAATCTATTATTTGTAAGAGACATGAACAGAACACCTTTCATTCCACAATAAGATTTAGAGTAAGTTTGATTCAAACTTCTACTTTTCAAGCAGTTCCCAAGTTTCAATTTTATTCATAGAAAAGAAGAGTCACTTTGTTCACACGAGAGACTCCATCCACATACACCATATTTTCACACCAATGCACCCACCCATGTATTTACAGGTAGTCCCAGGGGAGGGCCTATATTTTAGTCTGACATAAGGGACAGCTCTGCACTTGCTTTCACTCACCAGGACTCCTCAGGTCAACTTCTCAAAATGAGGTTCCAGCTCAGGTCCTGGGACTGCTGATACTCTGGATCCTGGGTAAGGACAGAGGACATGAGAAATGGAAACAGTTCAGCAGGGGAGTGTGGGGGATGCTTGTGTGTCTGTCTGTGTGTTGGATGAGACATTTATGGTCCTCTGGGACAAGTGACAGAGCTGAGAGAGTGAGACACATTCTGGAAGGAACAAGAGCCTGTGCTCTGGAGAGATTCGACACAAAAGTAGAGATGACACATATAGAGATGACTTTCTCTTCACTAAACTCTCTTCTTTGGGGCTGGAGTGATAGCACAGCGGGTAGGGCGTTTGCCTTGCACGAGGCAGACCCGGGTTCGATTCCTAGCATCCCATATGGTCCCCTGAGCACTGCCAGGGGTAATTCCTGAGTGCAGAGCCAGGAGTAACCCCTGTGCATTGCTGGGTATGACCCAAAAAAGCAAAAAACAAACAAAAAAACTCCCTTCTTTATTCCATTGATGGTTAATATAAACCATTTCAGTAATGATAGTAAGAAAAGGGAGTATTTTGATGAAAATCAGTAGCAGAATGGAAACAATGAATTTGATCATATTTTAATAGAAGGTTGCACTATTTTCAATACATTGTATTCAGGATCCAGGGGCAATGTTGTGCTGACCCAGTCTCCACTGTCCATGTCCATCATCCCTGGAGAATCAGTCTCCATCTCCTGCAGGTCCAGTATGACCCTCCTACATAGGAATAGAAATATCTACATCTACTGGTCCTTCAGAATCCAGTAAAACCTCCAACGGGCCTGATCTACAGAGTTCCTAATCGATAGTCTGGGATTCGATAGTTTCAGCTCAGTGAGTCAAAAACAAATTTTACTCTTTAAATGAGAAGGGTGGAGACTGAGGATGTGTACTATTTCCCTTGAGAGTTTTCTCTAAGGCAGGAAGAAGCCCTGACCATTGCCTGGTGTGACTCCAAGACAATGAAACTGTCAGGGCACGGATCGAGATCTCCCTATAACGACAAAGAGACTCCAGAGACTGCAAACAGCAAGCAGGGTTTATTGTAAGACTGGCTAGCCAGGGTCCAGCCGCCTACGCGGACATGCAGGTCCAGCAGGTTGGGCAAAAGACCCCGAGTTTCTCCAAAGGAGATCTTATATAGGCCTTCCCCAGCCATTACAGCAGAGCCCACACATTTCATAGCCAATAGATTTGTAATACTACAAACTTTCTTAACCAATCCATTTAAAATGACACCACTCCTTACCCTATGGTTTTAGAGATCAGTATTCGCGCCAATATTCAGGAATGTCCCGGTTCTGGGGGCAGTCCTGGGTCTTGTGATATGGGTCTTGTGATACGGGTCTGGTTATCTGGTCTGACCACCACCCTTCTTGCGACCCGGGGTGCCTGTATCCGAATTCCTTGCTCAGGGGCAGAAAATCAAGTTATTCTGCCATGCGGGCTCCTGTAAAAAGAGTTTTGAGAAAGCTAAATTGATTCCTGTGATCTGTTCTGGGCCAGTTCCTCACAGAAACAAACAAATTTCACAGCTCCCACATCCCAGAACTTCCTCCCCCAGTCGCTCTCACCTCCTCCACCTGCACCTCCAGAACTTATCCTTTGTGTCCCTGATAAGCTTCAACTCCCTGTCCTGTCCTCACAGGCCCCAGTTCAGCCTGCTCACACAGGGGTCCTGGTGCCTTCAGAATGGGGCCCTGGTTTCTCTCACTCCTGCCCATTGTCTCCTTGGTTCTGACCATTTCCATGGATTCCTGTGCAAGATATTCTTGGTCAGTGGGGTCATGGGAAGCTGAATGTAGAGTAGGATTCCACCCCAATGAGCGCCATTATGCTTACAGGCTCCTTCTCATCTCTGAGACCCTCCTGCCTTTTCCAAAATATTGTTCATGATATCTCATGAGATCATAGTACCTAGGACTTATTTACCTGTGATGAACATCTCCTCTGTACCCTTGTCACCTGTTAGTCATGTCTCATTATCTGACACTTTATCACTGGAGCAGACACAGTCCTCTGAGAGCTGAACCCTTATAGGAGGAAGGACAATGGGGCAGGCAGGGAACATTCCTCACTGGAGATCCCATGGGAGTCTGGCAATGGAATAAGGGTGATTTTTTTCCTGAAATTACTTTGACCTGAGCCCTCTGTGCTGCTCCTGTCAGACAAGTCACATGATAAACTCAGTCTCTAAGTTCTGCTCTAGGGAGGACCATATCCTCTAGGTCCTGGCCAGCACCTGCTGAGTCTCAGGGTTCCACCCCCCCATGTCACTCAGTCCAGAGCTATGTCTAGCTCCCCATGGCTCACATAGGACCCTGTCTGGGGACTGACCTTCATGATGCTGGGCTGGATGGCGGGTGAGTTGAAGGCTGAGCACATTGCTGGTTTTACACATTTTTGAAAATGTATAAAAGATAAAACTGACATTATACAACATAAGTTTCAAATCTATATAGAAATCAACTGTCTAATACCACCCCCTGTGTTACACCCGAGGAAATATTCAATGAGTGTTCGGTAATCATCAAGGATTAGTCATTCATTTTCATAGCTAAGCCCTGTTGGAACAGAAAACACAATTTACTTCAAGGACTACAGATAGGGACTTAGTTTACATTTGCTTCATTGTGATTTTTCTCCATCTCTGTAATTCAGTGCAATTTGCAAATCTGAAGGAAGCCTACAGCTTCTTTTTTTCCCATGTCCCCAAGGAAGAGGGTTTTCATATATCTACTGAAAATAACTCATACTAGGGCAGATTACAGTTACCAGCCAAGTGATTTGTCCATGTAGGTCTCTGACAATCCAGAGATGTGACATGAACATGGGCAAAGTCTATGATTAACGATGGGCAGTCTGGGTGTGTGGGTGTTGCTTTTTGTTTCCTAAAAGAACATGGTTAGAGTGGAATTAGTCCACAGTAGTGTTGAATAGTGTATAGGATAAGACATGGCTGCATTAAATACATGGCAGAATAGTCTTCAATTACATGAAACTCAAATGTAAAACAGCTACTGAGTTGCACTAGTTGTATTTCATCAAACCCCACTATAGTTATTATAGAGACAGTCAGACATTGGAAAAACATGGGCAATTCTCAAGATCAAAATCACTCTACTTCCAGGCATGTTACTGACATAGAAAGCATGTTTCCCGTCTTTGGAACCTTGCATTTGAATCCAACACACCAAGGAAGCATTATGGGTCAACAATGGATGAATAGTTACTTTTGGACTCTCATGAAGTCACAGATAAAGTCTTTATGAGTCTTCATCTAGAGAGAATGCCCCGAGGCCTTCTAAATGATGCATCCAATGGTGCATCAGAGCTGGGCTGGGATACCCTAGGGGAGGAATGAGGCTGGATTAACCACACTAGAGAGGAGCCAGGAGCCTCTGCTTTCTGTCATTCCACCCCCGCCTTTACCATTATCCTTACAGGCTCCTCTTCATCTCTGGACCCTCCTCCATTTTCCAAAGGGACATCCATCCCATCTCTTGGGGTCATAGCACAAGCACTTACCTAGCTGTGATGAACATCTATTCTCTCTACCCTGGCCTGGTTACCTGGACATCATTTCTCCTTAACTGGTTGACCAGTTTCTTAGGAATATGAACCACTTTGTTCCCATGTGGTCTAGTTGGAAATTTTCCCCTTGTCACAAACCTCATATTGTGATAGTATCTGGGAAAAACAATTTGGGACTGAGAGTATATCACCAGGCATGCAAAACTGTAACCAAAGGAAACATAAATACACCAATTAAAGGCTAAAAGTTTAAGGTCTTATAGATGTAGAGGGCATCAGAGCCAGAATATAATCAGAAAGTGCCCACACCTTGTACTTTAGGTTGCCTACTGATTGTCTCTGTGAGACACCACGGCCCCTGTTCCTCATGCACCACTGAATGTAGATGTGCTCAATAACGGCCTTAATGTCCCTGCCAACTTAAACACTGACTCACCTGTTGGACCCAGTCTGTAGAGAGCAACGTTACATTGAATAAACAGCTTCCTGAGCTCAATGAGGCTGCCCAGGCCACCCTGAATCTTGGACAGTCCTTCTTTGTGTGTTTGTTGGTCTCACTGTGTAGTCTCCATGTAGTCTGACTGGGTTTACAGTCTCTGTTCAAAAGACTTGGGGAAAGTCTGACTGAATCTCCCAAGAGCACAGGGGCCACCAGCACCTAAAAACTATTAAGTTGCTGTATCAAACAGTGGCCACCAGGAGGCAGACTCACCCCAGAAGTGACAAGAGAGTCCCTGGATCTGAGCAATACTGAGAGTCACAGGCCTGTGGTCAGCAGGGACAGGGCTCTGTGGTGTGGTGGGAAAGTATGAAACCTTCAGAGTCTGAGTTGGAGCAAGATTTTCACCCTCTTCTGCTACGGAGACAGAAGTCCTGTCCTGCCTGCCTGCGATGGGCTGCTTTTCTGCCCCAACCAGTTTCACAGTTGGAGAGAGAGCTGTAGAGTCACTGAAGGAAAAATGAGGTCACAGGAGGGCAAAGGTGGGAGTATAGAGACACCAGGGATCCCACTCTGTGTCCACACACCCAGGAGAGGCCTGTGAAGACAAGGGAAAGGAGGGGCTCCTGCTGACAGGAGAAGGTCCTCAAGGGAAGGGACCCTGAGGGAACTTGACCTTCAGTATCCCAGAGTGTGAGAATCCCGGGTGTGTGGTGTGAGCCCCCAGCCTGTGTGTTCCTGGGACGGAGCCTGAGCTGAAGCTTTATACAGGCACCCTCTGAGCAGGGTCAGCCTCATGAGGACACCATGGAAGTGGTGGAGGACTTTGACATTCTCTTTATCATCACCCCTTGCTGATCCAATTTCAGAAGGAAAAGCTCTGAAATTGTTCAATGTTCATATGTTCAATCGTAGCTTAAAGGCTAATAGTCCAACATTGCCTTTGGGATGTAGCTACTGGCTCTTTTGTTTTCTGATCAGAAAATGCATTAGACTAAATGAATTAATTTCCAGGTGTTAATATTTGGGTTGTCTGTTTTCTTGTCCACAAACATGTCAGTGAGGACACTGTGTGCCCTTCTGCAGCCTCCCTGGCTGTTTCTAGGAGAGGGTCCCTGTCACCTGCAGGGCCACACAGTGTGGGGAGCATCTCACCCTGAGATCAGCCTAAGCCAGGGCTGCAGAGAAAGTACATGGCTTGAGGGTTATGCCTTCAATTTAACCAGATGACCCCTGGAAGCACAATTTCTCTGAGTATCAATAGGGCATTCCTGGAGGTCTCTAAGACCACCTGGCTGACCTTGGTAGACAGGCATGGGGGTTGCCTGGATATCATGGCGAAATTAGCCTCAAACAGTTCCAAGAGCTCAACTCTTAGTACTGAGCTGTTTGGCTGAACTGGCCAAGTATTGCCTAGAGTGACCAACACCCACCCCAGCACTGGTCAGGCAGGATCTTCTGCACCATGCCCTGACACACAGACAAAATCAGTATTTGTTCCTAGGTTACCTTTCATTACATTCTACCTGCTGCTCTGTCGGGATTGGGACAGTGAGTGCAGACACATGGCTCTCTCACCATCACCAGGAAAGTGCTCCAGGGTCACAGACACCCCCTTGGGACACACCCCCTATCCTCGGAACCTATGCTGAAGCGTCTGTGGACTTGGGGTCCCCAATAGCAACATGACAGGGGACAGCTCTGAAATCTCACTCTCTCTTCTCCCAACCCCTTCCACACACAGCCCCACTCTATCTCTTCGACTCCCTGATGTATCCTGAACATGTGGTTCTCAGAACTTCTGCTTTAGACTCACTGACCCCAGGCCCTCCTGCATCACACTGGCTGTGGTGGCTGCAGAGTTAACGCCCAGGTTTCTCTGACATGCTGCCCATTGCTGACCCCAAGTTCTGACCCGTCTCCATGATCCCTGACAGGGTCCTTATTCGTAGGTGCAGTGCAGGGAGCAGTTAATAATACAGGAATTGGATACACACCCTCAGAGGGGCAACAGGATCCATTTGGAACAAGATCCTATACAGGAAGAGCAACAGCAGAAGGGAGGGGAGATCTCTCCTGCATGCATATGAGGCAGCAAATGGCCCTGGAGGGTCCTGTCCTGGGCCCTGCAGGAGGGGAGCCCTGAGAGCTGCTCCTGTCTGACAGAAGAACTCGGGGAGGCCCCAGTCACAGGCTCATCACTGGAGAGGAAACCGTCTCCTCTAGACCCCATGGTCACTGCAGGGCTCCCCTGGGACCTGCTGCTTCCTGGAAAACATTCCAGACCCTCCCCAGGATACTCAGTTCTTTGGCATGTGTATGTCCTGCTGGGCTGGTGGTTCATGGGGGTCTGGTTTGGTCTGTCGGGTGCTGAATTCAGTGATGGGGGGACCATAGGACACAGCAGGGAGAGCTGGGTTTTAGTTCCAGGGTCAGCCTCTAGAATGAAAGAACAGTGTTGTTGATGGGGTAGTGGGATTGTGTAGGATAACATTGATTTGTCTTTTCTGCCTTGCCACAGATTTCTCTGTGTTTATTTGTGTTTTTTTTTTTGCTCTCTTGACTTGTAAGTATTGTTTTCCTCTTCTCTTTAATTCTTTTCATAGTTTATTCAGAGCAATATACTTTTCGTGTGGGCACAGGAAGATAGTAAATGGGATGCTTTTGTAAGATGGGAGTTAATTGACTCTCAGTCATATTTACCTCCTGGCTATCTGTTCTCTCAACTTAAGCCTCAATTGCTCTTACCTTCTAGGCCCCCAAAAGCAGGGTCCCAAAGAGGGACTCAACGGACCTAGTGCAAGCGGTGAGCTATGTGCTACCCTGGCGTCAAGATGGGCCTGGCCAAAGTGCCATAATGCTTAACTACAGGTTAAGAGCAGGGTCATGGACAAATTCTGTCAGACCCTGCTAGGGTTAGGAATGATTAATCTGGCCTGAGCACTGTTGTCTGAGTCTGTGGTGAGATGTTGCCAGGAGAGCTGCCCTATAAGCCTCAATGTCTCTCTTACTGTGCCCATAGAAAAATTACATATATTAAGATGTTAATCAAGATGCTAGGAAAAGAGGAATACCCCTGGGTGGTGTTTCTGCCCTTGAACCTGATGGACAGTCAGGAAGGGCTTTTTTATGTTGATTTTGCTACCTGATTGGGTGTAGCATGGTCCCAGAGGGTAAGGGGTGGAGAGACAAGTAGGAAGAAGCAGAAAAGGGGCATCAGGGAGTCCTTGGGAGAGAAGCAGTCAGGGTCAGAATCCAGAGGTCAGAGTCAGAGAGAGAATCTGGAGATCTGGGATGGAGGAATGAGGGGCTAGGAAGGAAGAGTGCAGGAGGGGAGAGATGAGAGAGCTGGAGATGTTGGGAGACAGAGCAGGGAGCAAGATGGAGCACAGAGAGATAAGTGGGAGAGACAGTAGAAGACAGGAATGAGGGACAGTGTGAGACTAGAATGGGATCTCAGAGAGACTGGAACAGACATGTGGAGAGATTGACTAAATGGCAACTAATCAGCAACCAGCTTGGTCCTCGTTCTTCCTTCGCCTGCCCATCACCAACAGCCATCCCAATTCAGTCAATACACGGCGACTCGAGAGCACCCAACATGGGCATTGAGAGAGAGCTGCCCAGAGAGCCTGCGAACACACGTACTTCTGCATGCGTTATTTTTTACAGGATAGGACCCTTAGGATCCCGGATGCTGACTCACACAGCATGGCTCTCTATCCCAGCCCAGAGTGATAGTTCTCCCTGTGTGGTTCTATCTTCACTCCATACTGTATGCCCGCCCAACTTGTGGCACCCTGCATCCTATAGAGATGTTCGTCTACTGTCTGTGAATCCCATAAACTGTGAGGATGTCTCATTTGCTCTCCTGTATTGTTATCACCACAATCTTCTTAAGATATTGGGTCTTACATCTAATATCTGAGAGCCTCTGTGACTCTGGAGCATCATGAGTTTCAAGCAAGGGATACAACTGTGATGGGACAGAGAAAATTCAATCAGAACTCGATCAAGTTGGACTGTCTCAGCCACTGCACCCCAAGAGGGGATGAGCCTCACCCAAGAGGGGACCAGCAGAAAAAACCAGGTATGCGAGAACCCATGAGTGAGATCTCCAATCCTCCTTTGATCAGAACTAGGCCTCTGTCCCCAATTCCCCAGCTTTCCAGTAGCTCGGCAGTCACACCCATAAACTGCCCCTGGCACCATGTAATCTCATCAATGGCCAAGACCCAGAGACTATAAAGTAAAGCTCCCAGACAAGAATGATGCAGAATTTTCTGCAGGCGGCCACGCAACCTCTTACACTCCATCTTACTTACTTATCAAAACTATTACGGATTTTTTTAGTTTAAATGTACTTGCTTGTATTCTCTTATCTTGGGGTTAAATTGCTCCAGAATGAAATTCAACAACCTTCACACACTTCCCTTTTATTGTGGTGGGAAGGTGCTTGCTGGTGGGATTGTTTGTTCGAATATTATCTGAAATAAACGATTGTGAACTACTTCTATATTAAAATAAAATATATATTAAAAAATTGTTAAGTAGCAATTTCTCACAGAAAATAAACCAGCCATTGTTGATGGAGACTGACACCTCAGGAGACATGAGTTGGGGTCCACATTTGACCCCAGGACCTACATGGCCCAGAGCACCTGCAGATAAAAGCCTGACAGTTCCTGACACTGCAGCAACACAAAAGCTTTTCATCCATGGGCACCAGCATTGAACTGCTCATCCTGGAAGACTGAGTTATTTTTGAGTGACTTTCGGTTCTCTGAGCACTGAAAGAGAGTCCCCCTGCCTAAAAAAAGAAAATTAAAACATAAAATTTTAAACCCTTCCAAGATGCAGTTGTATATGTTGGTATTCCAGATCAAAAAAAAATATCTTTGTCTCAAATATATCCACAATTGTGATTTAAAGTAGTCTGTACAATTCCTGAGAATATCTGCGTGGCTGTAGTCTGTAAGAGACTGTCCCGGGGGCAGAGGGAGTAAGAACCCATGTCCTGACTCTCAGGAGACCAGGGACATGCCTTTCTGTGCTCAGGCTGGGGCCCTCCTGGGGCCCGGCGAGGAGCATGTTCTCTGTGGGCAAAGTTCTGCTTCCCCACAGGGACCCACACCCCTGACTTCCCTGCAGCTGGGCTGGTACTCACACACACCCTCCCCCCTCTGTCTGCCAGCCTGCCCAGCCCCCTCTCATTTGCAAGTCCTCAGAGCTCATGTCTGGACACTCAATAATAGTCTGTGTCCCCCTGCAGGGTCAGACTCTGTCACACCCAGAGTGGACATGAGGGCCCCTGTACAGCTCCTCAGCTTCCTGCTGCTCTGGCTCCCGGGTAAGGAGGGAAATGCGGGTTTCCATGAATGTGGACTTACTGGCTCTTTGGGGAAATTATCTCACTTATGATTCATGATAATGATGTCCACTTATATTTTTGTATCTCAGGTTCCAGGTGTGATATCCAAATGAGCCAGCCTCCATCCGTGTCTGCATCTCTGGAAGACAAAGTCACCATCACCTGCAAGGCCAGTCAGAGCGTTAGCAGTTATTTAGCCTGGTATCAGCAGAAACCAGGGAAAGCTCCCAGGCTCCTGATCTATAGGGCAACCAATTTAAGACCAGACGTCCCTCCCCGGTTCAGTGGCAGTGGATCCGGGACAGATTTCACTCTCACCATCAGCAGCTTCAAGCCTGAGGATGCTGCCACTTATCACTGTCAACAGTATGTTAGTTCCCCTCCCACAGTGATACAGGCCAGTACATAAACCCCCAGAGATCAGCTGTGTGAGGCTGGGCTGCCCCAGCTGCTCCTCCTGGTGCTTTCACTGCTAAGGGTGTGTCAGATGCAGCCAGGCTGTGCTGTGAGAGAAAGCTCTGGAACAAGTAGAATGAACATTTTTGTCTCCATTATTCCCCCTCTCATGCCAGCAGAATGGTCGTGACAATAGATCTGCTGAGTTTATTCATTGTAATTATTTTCCCTCAAGAATATAGGCAACAGGTCAAACAGAATTCATGCAAGAACAATCATTTTAGATGGTCCAGAAACCATTGTTTTAATAGATAGTTTAAAATATTAATGAAATTTTTCCCACATCCAAGTGCAATGTCTTTTTACTGGAGCAGTCTCGCATGGCCAATAAGAACCTTCTGATGTGAACTGAGGGAGAAACTGCATCTTGCCAAGGGGTTGGCACCTGCAGAGGTTTGGAGGGACAAAGTCATGCTCCCTTGATTGGGGATATTTGAGACTAAACTGCCACTGGGGGAGGGGAATAAATTTGATGACAGAAACAATGATGTTTTACACTTAATACCCTTGAATGTGAAATACAGTTTAAACCCTACTACACACAGTGAAGATTTGGAGGAAATACAGAAAACCAAGAGATTATATAAACGAATTAAATTTCAACATTGTGTATGGAGTTCAAAGTCTTGCTTTTTTGTCCTGATGAGAAAATACTCAAAGTCACAATGACTGTGCTTCCCTGCATGCCCAGGTTAAAAAAATTCTCAGTGAATGTAAATGGGGGGGAAACAATCAGCCGTGAGGACAGACAGCACAGTCCTATCCATAGGCTGATGACTTCCGAGGACGCCTAACTGGTGCAGCAGCTGTGGGTGTCAGAGTGAGTCTGGAGAGTTCTGGAAGGAGGCATGGAGCTGGATTAACAAGTCTACCTCAGGAGTCAGGAGCCCTCTGATCCCTGACATCTCCCAATTGTGCACCTGTCACTTCATATGCAGCTTCCTCTTCCTTCCTGAAGATTTTTCTGAAATTAGATCCATGACATGTGAAAATGAAAAAGCTAGCATTTAGCTCCTGGTGATACATATGCCTCCTGAATTCCTGGCTCCCTGTTAATGGTTGCCTCACAGTTAGCTGAGCATTTTATTATAAAGAGAAATCATTTTTAGCTTTGTGATTACAGATTGGCTTTGTGGTGTGTTTTGCAGCATGTGTTTCAAAGACTGATGTAAAATGTCTCTCTAGAATACTAGGAGGAGCATCTGAAATCATTTTAGCTGCTGTACCAGAAAACAGCCACTAGATGGAGGCAGACCCCATAACTAACCATGCAGGGAGCCTGGGTCTTAAAGCACAAAGACAGTAACTGAGCTAGTGTCCCATTATCAGTAGGGACAGTGGATCCTGTGGAAATGATGGGAAATGTGTGGAAGTAGCTCTCAGAGGCTGGGTTTTATTAAAACTATTATATTCTTGCAGCGTGAGCAGAAGTCTAGTAGTACCTGTCTGGTGGAAACATTAGTAGAGTTACCTCTTACCCACAGGTCCCAATTTATATTCTGAGATTTTTTTCATCAGGACTGTAGACAGGGAAGAAAAACCATCACTTATTATAAAGGCACAAGAGAGAGGATAAGAAGAGAGTATAAAGTGACGCCAGGGAACCCCCTCTGTCCCCACAGGCCCCCACCCAGGAGTACCCTATGAGGACAAAGAGAAAGGGGGGCTTCTGCTGACAGGAGGAGGGTCTCAGGGGAAGTTACCCTGAGGGAACTTGACTTTCACTCTCCAGCCTCCCAGAGTGTGAGAATCCCAGGTGGTGGGACTGGCCAAGGACATCTCAGCACCAGTAGCCATGAGATAACAGAGGACAGTCACCTCCTGTGAGCCCAAAGACACACACCTCCCTGTTCTGCTGCTCCTGTAAGGGTTGCTGTGGTCTCTGGGACCCTCTCATGGGCCCAGCACCAGGCTCACATCTCCCCCATCCCAGCCGCCCTTCCCAGACCCTCTCACCTCCTCCACCTGCACCTCCAGGGCTTCTCCTCTGCGTCCCTGATGGAGACTCCAGTGTGTCAGCTCCGACTCCCTGTCCTGACCTCACAGGCCCCAGATCATCCTGCTCACACAGGGGTCCTGGTGCCTTCAGAGCTGAGCCCCTGTTCTCCTCTTTCCTGCCACAGTCATGCTTAGTTCTAAGTCTTTGATGTGGATTCCTGTGCAGGACCCTCTTGGTGAGTGGGGTCCTGGGAAGCAGAATGCAGAGTAGGATTTTCTCTGACACTTGCTCACTGGGGCAGACACAGTTCTCTGGGAGCCAAACCCTTATAGCAGAAGTGACAATGGGGCAGGCAGGGAGCCCTCCTCACTGGGGACCCTTGGGAAGCTAGCAATGGACTGAGGGTGGTTTTGCCCTAAGAGCAGGCTGGCCCTGAGCCTCCATGCTTCTCCTGACAGACAAGTCACCTGATAGACACTGTCCCTGATCGCAACTCTAGAGAGGACCCTGTCCTCCAGATCCTGCCCAATACCTGCTGAGTCCCAAGATTCTAGAACCCCCATGTCACTCTGAGCCCAGAGCTGCGTCAAGCCCCCGCTGGCTCACAGAGGCCCCTGTGTGGGGACCTGCCCTTCATTCTGGACTGGGTGGCAGTTGGGCGAGAGGGCTGGGCACATTGTTGGTTTTACATCTTTGTGAAATTTGTATAAAAGGCAAAACCATACATCACAATGACTATCAATTTCACATATAGACAAACAGAAATAAACTGTTTAACACCACCTTCTGTTTTACTCCTGGAGAAAATGCCAGTTAATTTTCATTAATTGTCAAACAAAAAATTAATTCATCATTAACTGCAAAGCCCTGTAGGAGTAAGCAGCACACAGAGAGAGAGAGAGACAGATACAGAGACAGAGACAGAGAGAGAGTTTGTCCAGACTTTACCCTTGAAGTTTCCTGCTGATTGGCTCTGAGACAGTCCAGCCTCTGCTCTTCATTGAATGTGGAGGTGCTCACTCACTGTCCTTAATGTCTCTGCCAAACAATGGCTCACACGGTACGACCCAGGTTCCAATGACATTGCATTGAATACGTGGCTTCCTGTGAGCTCCCTGGGAATGCCAGGCCTCGATAACTCTTCATAGTCCTTGTATGTATCATTATTTACCGATTGTGTTTCTGTTTGTATGATTTTCAGCAACTGACACCGATGGACTGAGTTTGAGGGTGACAATCGGGTTAACTTTAGCAGGTACTGTTTTGTGATTAACTTTAGCAAGTTATGTTTTTGTATACTCCGGTTGCAGACAGGACAGACTTTACACTGTTCCAAAGACAGGGAAAGTCTAATCAAAGTTCCTCTGTGATGTATCAGAGAAAGAGCGGTAGAGTCACTTAAGGTGAGCTCACAAGAGGGGGCTTGGATGGGAGTTTAAGGACACCAGGGAACACGGCCCCCATCACACCCCCTTGCAGTTCCCACAGGCACAAATTCCAAGAGAGGCTTGTGAGGATAAGAAGAGGGAGAGGCTCCTGCTGACAGAAGGAAGGTCTCACAGGAATTGACTCTGGGGGACCTTGACCTTCACTCTCCAGCCTCCCAGAGTGTAAGAACCCCGTGTGTGTGTGTGTGTGTGTGTGTGTGTGTGTGTGTGTGTGTGTGTGAGTGTGGTGTGAGCCTCCAGCCTGTGTGTTCCTGTGAGGGGGCCTGAATTGATGCTTCACACCTGGTACCCTCTGAGCAGGTTCTGCCTCAGGGGCACCCAGAGAAGGTCATCCTGGGGCAACTTTCCTCCTTTTATTTCTCTTCTGACTGCTGAGGAGAACTCAGAAATTATTTTCACCTTGTCAGGCAACAGCTTGTTGATGAAACTGCTGATTGTTTAATATAAACTAAAAATCCATCAACCTGAATGTACCATCACCTTGATAGTTATGTTTTGGGTATCCTTTTGCTGCTCCACTCACAGGCCATAGGGAAAACAATGCGACCCTCCTCCTGTCCCCCTGGCTGAGCCTGGTTGTACCTGCAGGATCAACATGAGTGTTCAGAGCATCAGAGATTGAATCTAGCACTGAAGCTTTTGCTCAGACCATTCCCCCCGAGGCTCTGCAGGATGGTGACAGCTGCTCTGTCCCCTGCTCACCATCAGAGGAAGCTGCCACAGGAGCTCAGACAACCTCTTGTGCTAATCCTCAGTCTCCTGCTCCTGTGGTAGAATTCACAGTCCTAGGACCTCTGTGACAACAGGAATGTGTGAACTCCCTGTAGTCTCATCCTCCTTCTCCCACAGCCCTTCCCCTGGCCATCAGAACCACCTCAGGGCTGCTCCTCTGGAGCAGACAGTGCAAGCAAAGGTGTGTCTTATCTGAGCTGCTCGCCTGAGCACACACACTCAGTGCACAAGACTTCACATTTTCTGGTGTCCTTTTTAACTGAGGTCTCTTTCTCTCCGATCCTGCCACTAGCAACACTTATTCTGCCCTGTCTCAGTGAGTCCCTGTGCAGGATTGTCCTTTGGTAAATGGCTGATGGGAATCATGGATTAGGAATTGGTTAGAAGTTTGTTCATGGGGCCACAAGTGGTCCAGTGAGAGCAGAACCCTGGCAGCCTGAAAAATCAGTGGTGGATTGGGGTGTGTGTATGTTGGGTGGTAGGAGATCTCTCCTTCTGAGTCAGGTGTGAAGTCTCAAATGCCTCCGGAGGATCCTGTCCGGGGTCTTCAGAATGGGAGGCTCCTTGTGCTGCCTCCATCTGACAGAAGCACCGGGGGAGGTCCCAGTCACAGGCTGATCACTGGGAGGAAACCGTCTCCACTAGAATCCATGATCACTGTAGGGCTCCCCTGGGACCTTCTGTGTTACCGTCCATGAATCTCTCACCCAGCCCAGGACTCTGGAATTCTCAGAAATACAAAGCTACCAGTTGGGCAGGAAATTTATGGAGAAGAGTCCTCGGATATCATGAAGATTGACTTCAGTGATGTGGAGGGTCCATGGACCTTTCAATATTTTGCTGGTGTGCACACCCAGGGGCATTGTACTGAATGAAGAAACAGTGAATAAACGGGGGTAGGGTTACAGGTGGGGAAATCATTACTAGAATCTACACTGACTCCTCACCCAGCACTCTACCCTCACTAGCTCATTGGGGAGTAGCACCTGTCAGAGCCTAGATCCCAGGTTGGGCACTACCTTATGCCCACTTTGATGCCCTTCTCTAAGACCTACGAGTCATCCCTCTGTGGGTTATACACTATCCTTACTTGAGTCTCAATGCCCTCCTCTTGGGAATACTGAGAGCTCCCCAAAATTAGAGGATGTGTGTGGACGAATAGTACACTGGGTAGGGTATTTGCCTTGAATGTGGCCAACCCAGTTTCAATCCTTGGCATCACATAGGGTACCCCAAACATCCACGATGAGTCAGGAGTGATTTCAGAGTATAGATTCCAGAGTATAGTGCCAGGAATAAGCCCTGGGAACTGCTAGGTGTGGTCCAGAAGCAAACAACCAGGGACACCTGGTTCAGCACATGGGCTCAGGTAGCATATGCGCCGAGTGTTTATATTTTAATCCCCAGGTTCCCTGTGTGATATCCAGATGAGCCAGCCTCCATCCATGTCTGCATCTCTGGGAGACAAAGTCAGCATCTCCTGAAGAGCCAGTCAGAGCATTACCAGTTACTTATGCTGGTATCAGCACAAACCAGGGAAAGCTCCCAGGCTCTTGATCCATAGTGCAACAGTTTAGAACCAGGTGTCCCTCCCCAGTTCCGTGGCAGGGTTTCTGGGACAGATTACACTCTCACCATCAGCAGCCTGGAGCCTGAGGATGCTGCCACTTATTACTGTCAACAAGCTTGGAATATCCCTCCCACAGTGATACATGCCAGGACATAAACCCCCAGAGATCAGCTGTGTGAGGCTGGGCTGGCCCAGCTGCTCCTCCCAGAGCCTCCCCAGCTGAGGGTGTGTCAGATGCAGCCAGGCTGTGCAATGATGGACAGTTCTGGGACATGTCGAATGAACAGTTTAAGGCTCCATTATTCTCCTTCTCATCCCAGCAGCACCGGCCTAACAACAGATCTGCTGTTTGAGTTTATAGAGATTATTTTCCTGGAGTCAGTCAGTAGGTGGCAGTGTCATTCAGAGTTCATATGTGCTGGCCTGGTCACTCTAAAAGAGTGAGGAACCATGTTTTAAAGATATTTTTAAATAATCACACATATAGCCCCTCCAACTGCTCCTTTTTTTAATATTTTTAAAATTTTATTTATTTATTTATTTATAGTGAGCGATAGCATAGTGGTTGGGCGTTCGCCTTTCACACAGCCAACCCGAGTTTGATTTCTCCGCCTCTCTTGGAGAGCCCGGCAAGCTACTGAGAGTATCAAGCCCGAACGGCAGAGCCTGGCAAGCTACCCGTGCGTATTGGATATGCCAAAAACAGTAACAATAAGTCTCTCAGTGAGTGATGTTACTGGTACCCGCTCGAACAAATTGATGAGCAAGGGATGACAGTGACAGTGACAGTGACTAATTAGTGAGTCACCATGAGGGTACAGTAACAGATTTACACATTTTCATACTTGTGTTTCCCTCATACAATGTTCAAGCACCCCTTCCTCTACCAGTGTCCATTCTCTACCACTAGTGAACCCAGTATCCCTCCCACCTCCGAATCCCATCCCCCATCTCCCCCCCTCTCCCGCCCCTTCCTCCCAGCCTCTGTGGCAGGGCATTCCCTTTTGTTCTCTTTCTTTCCTTTTGGGTGTTGTGGTCCTCAATAGGGGTATTGAGTGGCCATCTTGTTAAAATGGTCATGATCCCGGAGACACACAAATGAATCTCGTAACCCAGAGGCTTTTGGCAGAAATGTCTCCAGGCTTAATTATTAAAATTTCAAAATTCTAAGATCATACATTATTCATAATCAGCAATAAATAACAAATTATCTAATGTTGCCTTTTCAGCAGGTCTGAGCGTTGAAGAAAAATTTCAAATAATAATGGTGGGACTGGTATTGAAATATTGAATGGAATGAAAGTAGAGGGGGAGTGATGTGGTAATTAACTGCTAAACAGGTAGGGAGAGGGGGTGGGATGGGGGATAAAATGGGGTTTCTGGTGGTGGAAAATATGCATTGGTGAAGGGATAGATGTTTGATCATTGCATGACCGAGACTTAAACCTGAAAGTTTTGTAACTGTTCTCACGGTGATTCAATAAATAAATTTTAAAATAATAATAATAATAATGACACATATTGCCACCACACTTCTGAGGACACATGAGCAGCATAATGGCCTTACACTAAGGGTGTCTCCCAGGGTGCATCCTCCCCTGCCGTGATGTCCTGTCTGATGTGGTCCAGAGGGAGAGATTGCAACTCACCAGGGGACAAACCCTCACAATCCTGCAGTTTGGGGAGGGGGGAGGAGGGAGCAGGTGGGACGAGATCTACTCCTTGACTGAGGGATTTTGATCCTGAAATCTTAATGGGAAATAGAACAATTTTAGTGACAGGAACTGTGGTATATTATCCTGGATACCCTTGATGTTGTAAAGCAGTGTAAACTTCATTTCAAGGTGGGGAGGGAGGAAATTCAGGCCAGTAAGAGGAAATATAGGAAAGGAAAATGTCAAGACCTTGTACTCAGCCCAAATTCTTATACTCAGGCCTCATGGAAAATACCCTGGATCACAGTGCCTGAGCTTCCCTGTACGGCCAGGCCTTGATGCTCTCAGAGGGAATGTGAATCTATGAAAATCACTATAACCTTAGCAAATTCCACATTATTGATGATATCTTCCCAGTCTAGCTGCCCAAAAGCCCACCGTTTATTTAGCAATATTGATTTTCCTTGGATTTGAATCCCTAGAATGGGTATTCACAGCAGAGCCTGGAAAGCTACCCTTGATGTATTCCATATGCCCAAAACAGTAACAATAGTGGGTCTCATTCCCCTGACCCTGAAAGAGCCCCCAATATGCCAGTGGGCTATGCTAACATGCAACATGGACAAATGGAGACATTACTGGCACCTGCCTGAGCAAATCAATGAACAATGGGACGACAGTGCTACAGTGCTTTATGCATAAACTCAAATCAATCATAGCAAAAATATAACTCAGAACCAGGAATACAGTTGAGCCGATGAGTTGGAGCACATGTTTTTCATGTCTGAGGCCCTGGGTTAGATTCGTGACGCCAACACATTAAACAGTGCTATCGGGCACTAACGGTTGGAATGTCACACTGGTTTCTAAAGCAGCCTTAAGGACAAACCTCACCAGTCATATCCATAGGCTGATGGCTTCCGAGGCTGCCTCAGTGGTGCAGAGCTGTGGGAGTCAGAGTGAGTCTGGAGAGTTCTGGAAGGAGGCATGGAGCTGGATTGACAAGTCTACCTCAGGAGTCAGGAGCCCTCTGCTCCCCGACACACCCCCACTGCTCACCTGGTATTTCACCTGCAGCTTCCTCTTCCTTCCTGAAGATTTTTCTGAAATTAGATCCATGACATGTGAGAACCTAGCACTTAGCTACTGGTGACACACATCTCTCCTGAATTCCTTGTCCCTTGTACATGATTACTTCATGCTGGTTGAGAATTTTTTTATAAATAGAAATCATTTTTTGGTTTGTGCTTAGAGATTGGTCTTGTGTTGTGTATTACAGCATGTGTTTCTAAGACTGATGTAAAAAGTCTCTAGAATCACTAGGACCAGCATCTGAAATCATTTTAGCTGCTGTACTGGAAAACAGACACTAGATGGAGACAAACCCCATAACTGACCTTGCAGGGAGCCTGCATCTAAAAAGGACTGGGACAGTAGCTGAGCTAGTATCCCATTGTCAGTAGGGACAGTGGGTCCTGTGGGAATGATGGGGAAATGTATGTAAGTACCTGTCAGAGGCTGAGGTTTATGCAAATTATTGTGTTCATGCAGTGTGAGCAGAAGTCCAGTATAAGATGTGTGCTGGAAACTTTATTGGAGTTACTCCTTATCCTTATCTCCCCAATTTATATTGTGGCATTATTTCCTCAGGACTGTAGACAGGGAAGATAAACCATCACTTATTGTAAAGTAAAGTCACAAGAGGCAGGATACCAAGAGAGTATAAAGAGACACGTGGGATTCCCCTCTGTCCCCACAGGCACCCACCCAGAGAAGCCTGTGAGGACAAGGGCAGGGAGGGAGAGAGGGGCTTTTGCAAAAAGTAGGAAGGTCTCAGGGTAAGTGACTTGGTGGGACCTTGAACTTCCCCTCAAGCCTCCCAGAGTGAGAGAATCCCGTGTGTGTGGTGTGAGCCCCCAGCCTGTGTGTTCCTGTGAGGGAGCCTGAACTGTTGCTTCACACCTGACTTCCTCTGAGAGGGTCTGCCACAGGGGCACATCATGGTAGTGGGGCGAGAAGGGAAGACTGGGGCAAGGGAATTCACTATTTTCTTCATCTTCACCAGCTGCTTTTCTGCTTGCTGAGAAAAAGAGCCTTCGTATTCATCCTTGGCTTATGGGCTAAAAGACCAACATGACCTTTGAGAGAAAACTGTTGAATGTTTTGTTTTCTGATCAGAAAGTGGATCAGGATTCACCAGCCATGATCCAGAAACTCATGAAAAAATCTTCAAAGAAATCTAAAAGTTGCAGAGATTCTTCTGCACCCTTCGTAAGGCTGAGTCATAAGGGCCGCCTGCAGGAGGGTGGGTGAACCCCAGTAGCCCAAACCCTCCACACTCCACAATGGCCGCCATGCTCCTTGCAGGAGCCACTGCTCAAGACAAGCCTCTCCCAAAAACTTAATCTGATGAAAATCTCAGATATTTTGTGACTGAACTCTAAGCTTTAACAGAGTCAGAGTGGGCTACCGCCCCATCTCCCTGTGTTTCTGGAGATTTCAGAGGTCACACACATGACCCAAATCTGCCACCCACTTAAATATTTAACTGCAACTCTCTCAACCCATTACAAATTTTTGACTTCCTGAAGCAACATCTCAACACCACACAGATAACCCAGGAGTAGCACACCAGTGATATAATATGGACAACAACCAATTTCAATGAACAAAATGTAAACACAGATGGCTAATCTGTCACAATGTCATAGTGATCTCTTATACAAGGGTTTAATGGCTTCTTGGTGAGATACAGAAATCATCACTAACTTTCATCTAAGAAAACTTTTTGGATCATTCTTTTAGCAAATTATTTAAAACAAGCACTATGAAATGAATAACTGAGGACGTTCTATGGGGTTAAGCTGATCAGGTGCTTGTCATAATTGAAAATAATGGAGGTGGGATGGTGCAATGGTGGTGGAAAGGTGTTAGAACACAGAATATCTGTAAGAAATCATCATAAACAACTTTGCAAACCACAGTTTTTATAGAAAGTATAAGCGGAACACATCAGACTGAATGAACTAATTTCTAAGTATTAATATAGGGATGATCCTGTTTGCTTGTCCAATAAGATGTCAGTGGGGACACTCTGTGACCCCCTTCTAGCCTCCCTGAGTGCTTGCCAGGAAAGGGTCCCTGTCACCTTCAGGGCCACAAAGAGTGTTAGGGGCATGTCATCCTGAGGTAAGCCCAGTTAGGGGAGAAAGTACAGGGCTTGTGGTTTATGCCTCAATCCATCCAGGTAATTCCTGGTACCACAGTTTCCCCGAGAATATATGGAAGTCTCTGAGTACCACCTGGATGACCTTAGTAGGCCCAGGCATGGGCAGGGCCTGTGCCCTGGTGGCCTCCAGCACCATAAGCCCTTCAAAACTGTAAATCGTCAACTATTGCATTGACCTGGTTGGCTCAGTTGCCAAAATTGCCTAAAGGAACAAAACGTACTCCCAGCATTGGTGAGCTGCTACTGCACTGCACCCAGACACACAAATCAAATAATCAGAAAAACGTCATAATTTTATTCCTGGCTATAGTTGCTTACAGTCTATCCTGTTGCTAGGACTGGGAGAGTGAGTACAGACACAAGATTCTCACCTTCACCAGGACAGTGCTCCTGGTGACAGATATCCTACCTGTAGCACTTGTAGCAATACCTTTCACCCCAGCTGCTCCTATTCTGGGGCCTCTGTGGTCTTGGGCTCTCTGATAGCAACACAACATGGGAATAGCTCTGAAATCTCACTCTTCTCCTCCCATCCCCTTCCACCCTTCCTACACATTCTTGCGGCATTCATCTGCCTCCCTGAAGGAGCCCAAAGTGTGTGTGTGTGTGTGTGGATTCTCTGAATTTCTGTTCTGAACCATGACCTCAGATTTTCCTACATCACACTATGGTTGGATGAGAAAGAGTCAGGAAGGCTGCAAAGAGCCACACAGCGTCCTCACTGACATCTTAGTGTACATGCAGAAAGGACAACCCCTACATTAATAGTTGTAAATCAGTTCATTCAGCCTGCTGGGGTGTCTGCAGGTTTGGGGCCCAGGTTTCTCTTACATCCAGAATGCTATTGACCCCAGTTTTTGGTGATTGTGTTTCAGGGAGCAGTAAGTAGGGATTGCTTTCAAGCTCCCTCAGGAGGGCAGATGAGGCCCACAGGGAGCAGGATCCGGCTACAGGAAGAGCAATGGCGGCAGGGAGGGGAGATTTCTCCTGCTCAGTCAGGTGTGAGGCAGCAAATGGCCCTGGAGGGTCCTGTCCTGGGCCCTGCAGAAGGGGCACCCCAGGAGCTGCTCTCCTCTGACATAAGAACTCGGGGAGGTCCCATCACAGGCTGATCACTGGAGAGGAAACCGTCTCCTCTAGACTCCATGGTCACTGCAGGGCTCCCCTGGGACCCGCCACTTCCTGGGAAACATTCCAGACCCTCCCCAGGATACTCAGTACTTCAGCATGTGTATGTCCTGCTGACCTAGGGGTTTATGGGGGTCTGGTTTGGTCTGTCGGGTGCTGAATTCAGTGATAGGGAGACCAATGGACTAAGCAGGGAGAGCTGGGTGTGCAGTTCAAGGGACAGCCTCTACAGTGAAAGAACAGAGATGTTGATGAGGTGGTGGGTTGGCAACCTTAGAAAACCGGATGCTGACTCACGAAGCACAGCTCTCTGCAGCCCCAAGGGATACTTCTTGTGTGGTTGTATCTTCACGCCATACTGACTGCCCACCCCTTGTGCACCCTGCATCCCATAGAGATTTTTGTCTGCTGTCTGTGAATTCCATAAACTGTGAGGATGTTCTCATTTGTTCTCCTGTGGTGTTATCACCTCAGTCTTCTCAAGACACTGAGTCTTTCATCTGGTCTCTGACAGCTTCCTTGTTCTAGGGGCAATGAGAGATTTGGGATGAGACAGGGGATATTCACTGAGGAGCCAATAAAATTGGATGGTCTCAGCCACCCGATCTGAACACCTTCTCAACTGATCAGCTGAGGGGTAGAGGAAGGGAAGATAGGAGGAGAGTTCAAGGAGGGCAAGGAATTATCTGTTCTGTGTCATGAAATAGAGCTGGAAAGGAAACAAGGTTTTGAAGATGAGGAGGGTTGAAGTGGAAGTAGTGGGATAGTATCTCAGGTGAAGAAGTTTGGAGGGATGAGCAAGAGAATTGGTTGAACTATCTGATATTCTCTTGCTTCGGAAAAATTTTTGAATCAAGACCCCCAATTTTGTACAAACCTTTTCATTCCTTGCATTTCTGTCTGCTAATAAAAACAATTTCTCAGACAAAATAACACCAGCAATTGGAAAGGAGACTGACACCTCTGCAGACATTACCTGGGGTCCACATGTGAGCACAGAACCCACATGGCCCAGAGCACCTGCAGATAATCGCCTGACAGTGGCCGCCACTGCTGCACCACAATGGCCTTGCGTCCATAGTGCCCAGCATGAACTGCTCAACCCGGGTGGATGCCTAATATTCAGAGTGACTGTCAGGTTCTCTGAGACCTGAAAGAGTCCCACCCCCAACCCTCCCAAACACAAAAATTAAAAACATAAAATTTTAAGCTTTTCCCAAATACAGTAAAATATATTAGTATTCCAGGTCAAAAAAAAATCTCTTTGTATCAAGTATATCCACAGTGTGAATTAAAGGAGTCTGTACTATTCCTGAGAGGGTCTGTGTGTCTGTGGTCTGACAGAGCCTGTCCCTGGGGCAGAGAAAGCAAGAAGCCATGTCCTGACTCTGTGGAGACCATATGACCTGCCCTTCTGTGCTCACACTGGGACCCTCCTGGGGCCCAGGGAGGAGCATGTTCTCTGTGGGCAAAGTTCTGCTTCCCCACAGGGACCCACACCCCTAACTTCCCTGCAGCTGGGCTGGTCCCCCCACACACCCTCTCCTCCTGCCTGACCAGCATGCCCAGCCCCTCTCATTTGCAAGTCCTCAGAGCTCATGCCTGGACACTCAATAATAGTCTGTGTCCCCCTGCAGGCTCAGTGTCTGTCACACCCAGAGTGGACATGAGGGCCCCTGTGCAGCTCCTCAGCTTCCTGATGCTCTGGCTCCCGGGTAAGGAGGGAAATGAGGGTTTACATGGATTTGGACTGCCTGGCTATTCAGGGAAATTGTCTAACTTATGATTCATTATAATGATGTCCACTTATATATTTTTAATCTCAGGTGCCAGGTGTGATATCCAGATGACCCAGCCTCCATCCATGTCTGCATCTCTTCGAGACAAAGTCACCATCAACTGCAAGGCCAGTCAGGGCATTGGCATTGGGTTAGCCTGGTATCAGCAGAAGCCAGGAGAAGCTCCCAGGCTCCTGATCTATGATGCAACCAGTTTAGGACCAGGCTTCCCTCCGAGGTTCAGTGGCAGTGGATCTGGGGCAGATTTCACTCTCACCATCAGCAGCCTAGAGCCTGAAGATGCTGCCACTTATTACTGTCAACAGAGTAATAATCTTCCTCCCACAGTGATACATGCCAGAACATAAACCCCCAGAGATCAGCTGTGTGAGGCTGGGCTGCCCCAGCTGCTGCACCCAGAGCCTCCCCAGCTGAGGCTGTGTCAGGTGCAGCCAGGCTGTGCAATGATGGACAGTCTGGCACATGTCGAGGAACATCTTTACGCTCCATTTTTCTTCCTCTAATCCCAGCAGCACAGACATGGCAACATCTGCTGGTTGAATTTATAAAGATTATTTTTCTTAAGTAGTAGGCGACAGTGTCATTTTAATAATCACATATATGCCATCCCAGTTTTGAGGACACGTGAGCAGCTTCATAGCCTCACACTGAGGGCGTCCCTCAGGGTGCATCCTCCCCTGCCGTGATGTCCTGTCTGATGTGGGCCAGAGTCTGTGTTTCACCAGAGGACAAACCCTCACAGTCCTGTGGTGTGTGGTGGGGGGAGAGCAGGGAGTAGAAGACTGAGATTTACTCCCTTGTCTGACGGTTTTTGATTCTGAAATATAATGGGAAATGAAACAATTTTAATGACAGGATACTATCCTGGATACCCTTGAATGTGTAGAGGGGTGTAAACTTCATTTCAATGTAAGGCCGGGGGCAATTGAGGCAAGGAATCAGTTAGAAAAGGAAAATCATCACCCTGTACTTAGCCCAAAGTCTTATACCGAGGCCTCGTGGGAAATACCCTGGATCACAGTGCCTGAGCTTCCCTGCACAACTTGGCCTTGAAACTCTCAGAGGGAATGTAAATCTATTGAGATCATTATTATCTTACGAAACTCCACATTATTGATGATATTTTCCCAGTCTTGTTGGCCAGAAGCTCACCATTTATCTAGTAATATTGATTTTCCTTGGATTTGACTCCCTAAAATAACTGTCACTGTCACTGTCATCCCCTTGTTCATTGATTTGCTCGAGCAGGTGCCAATAGTGTCTTCATTTGTCCTGTCCCATGCTAGTGTAACCTAATGGAGTCTGCTCGCTCCAGGACACGAAGAGCACATTGCTGTTACTGTTTTTGGCATATTAAGTACGTCACAAGTAGCATGCCAGGCTCTGCCATGCAGTAAAATAGATAAATAAATAAATAAATAAACAAAATAAACGATGCAGCAGTGCACTCCAGGAAAAATTGTGTCACTCATTCCGGGAGCTTTCTTTTATAGTCTCTGAATCTTGGCCGTTGTTATGAATAATCAAACTTGTTATGAATAATCCACTAAAAATGATCCAAAGAAGTTTCCTTAGAGAAAGTGTGTGAAGATTGTTGTATTTTCCCCTGTTCCATTAAGCCCTTGTATAAGAAATTACTATTATGCTGTTAAAGTTTGACACTTGTGTACTTATATATATGCACTTTTTTCTCCCAAAGTTAGGTTACCTTCTACTTTACACCCCATCCAATATGGTGTGCTACTCTTGGTACATCAGTGGTGTAGTCTCATGGCCACAAATGTGCCCTTTATATCGGTATACACCCCATATGTCCGCATGCTTCCTACAAGCACAACCAGGAAATTCATTATTTCATTAATGATCGTGCCTTCCCTTATGTAACTTAGATCACTTCCCTTTTTACCAATATTAAATTGTTAATAATCTGAAATAAGGCCAATAAATGAGCTGATATAGCTAAGCTGAAGGTGGTTTCTGGGTGTGGCTTCCAATACCATTTAATTTCTTGATAAACTTGGATTTGAATCCCTAAAATCACTGTCACTGTCACTGTCATCCCGTTGTTTTGACCGTTTAATTTCTTGGTAAACTTGGTCCTAAGTTGCTGGGGTCCGGACAAAGGCACAGCATCAATTTGGGCGTACCAGGAAGTCTGAAGGCACCATCAGGCTTCTGATGCACTCGCTCCACAAGTGCAGGTTGACCTACTGGTGACACTATACCCCCAGGCACTGTTAGAATTTTACAAGAAAAAAAAATGTCCAACCCCATCAAAAATTGGGGAGAGGAAAGGAATAGAAACTTCCTCAAAAAATACAAATGGCCCAAATGAAAAGATGCTCTACATCACGAATCATCAGGGAGAGGCAAATCAAAACAAGAATGAGATATCCTCTCACACCACAGAGACTGGCACACATCAAAAAGAACAAGAACAACAAGTGCTGGTGCTGATGTGGGGAGAAAGGGGCTCTCACCCATTGTTGGTGCGAATGTCACCTGGTTCAACCATTTTGGAAAACAATATGAGCATTCCTAAAAAAACTAGAAATTGAGCTTCCACATGACCCAGCAATATCATTTCTGGGAATATGTGCCAGGAGCCAAAAAAACACACAGCAGAAATGCGGTGTGCACTTTAATGCTCATTGCAGCACTATCCACAATAGCCAGAATCTGAAAACAACCAGAGTGCCTGGGAACAAATAGAATACTACACAGCCACCAAGAAAAACAAAGTCATTAAATCTGCTATAAATGTATGGATGTTGAGAGTATCATGCTGAGTGCAACAAGTCAGAATGGGAACATAACATATGAAGTGACATTGGTGGCAAACATTTTAACTGCTTTTCAGAAGACAGACATCGAGATCTGTGTCACAAGTTTTATTTTCCACCTTTCATAAGCACAGACCAACCACTCAGAGCCTTTGCCAAACTGGTCCCGCCTGTGTGGCAGGAAGCCCCTGGGCCATGGATTTGCTGTTCCCTGAACACGGGCTCTGAGTCTCCCAGACCCTGGGCTCTGGCTCCAGCTGAGAACGGGAATGTGGGGGCTCAGGGGCAGGTGCCTGTGACCCGGGCACTGAGATGAGACCTTGGCTCAGCCCGTGCAGTGTCACAGCCCTGCCTGCTCTAGCACATCAATGGCACTAGCAAGACCTTGGGGACATGATCAGCACTGGGACACCTGGAGCTCAGTCTCCATGTCTGGGTTCTAATGCAGCTTTTGCGCCCAATATCCAGCTTCCTTCAGGGACTTAAGAGAGTCTCCATACGTGTCCAACAGCAGCAGGAAACCGGGAAGTTTCTAGATATCAGCCATGTGTAACATCCTCACTGACATGTGTATCACACACAGTTGGTTGAAGGGAACAGGAATAACTATTTGACCCTGTTTCCTGGAGATGTAGCTGAATTTTATTGTATAAGACCTCATGATTAATATGGCTAAACTGAGTAGAAAGAATTAAATTAGCCTTCTATCACTTATCATCTATCTCGTTGTTCATTGATTTGCTTGAGCGGGCGCCAGTAATGTCTCCATTCATCCCTGTCTTGTGCTAGTGTAGCCCAATGGTGTCTGCTTAATCCAGGAACACGAAGAGCCTCAAACCATTCATTCAGGGTTTTGATGAAGAAGCTTCACCATCTTATGGGTGGGCTTCCACACGTTCTTTTTAATGTCCCGTGGAATCCAGTCAGTAACAGCTCTAGTCCAGTGGTTGTCTTTAAATTGCATTACATGTCCGGCCCATCTGATTTTTGACACCTTAGCAATGAGACAGTGTCCCTGATTCTCGATTGTCGATGGAGGTCAGAACTCTGAATTCCTTCTCTGACTTGAGTGATTCCTCTTTTGATTCCTCTTTAAGATACCCAAATAGCGTTCTCATCCTGTTTTCACAGGCCCAGGTCTCTGAGTTATATTTTAGTGCAGGAAGAACAGTGGAGTTGAAAAGATATGCCCTGAGCCAGAGATTCTTTGTCCTCTTAACAACTTCTTCAATGCTCATGAAGGTGTTCCACACCACTCTCTTCCTCCTGCGCAGTTCAGGTGCCAGGTCATATATCATGCTGAGTTCTTGACGTAGGTACACATAACTGCTGCATTTGGAGATGTTCCTTCCATTGAGGGCAAATGGAATGTCAGAAACCAGTCCATTTCTCATGAACATTGTCTTTGTGAGACAATGCAGTCTGACATTTCCACACTCACGGTCGAAGTTGGCCAGCACTTGTGCCACTTGGTTGATATTTGGTGTTATTAGAATGATGTCAGCAGCGAAGCAGAGGTTGTGTATTTGCTGACCTTCTATCTTCACTCCCATTCCTTCCCATTCCTGTTGCTGCATGACGTTCCCAGGGTCGCACTGAAGAGTTTCAGTGAAATGGTATCGCCCTGTTGAACCCCTCTCTTTACATTGATGATCACCTCCTTGTAGAATGTGAGATCCTGGTGGTGAATCTGTAATACAGTTCATGGACTGTAAATTGGACCAAACTAATATCTTTAATGACATTAAAAAAAAAAACATCTAAAGACCTCCAGAATCCAGCACAGTCATGCTTAAGATCACCCTCACATGTTCGGACGAGCCTCACGTATGAAGGAACTGGCAGAGGAATCCAGGTGTGCAGGAACCAAGGCTGAGATGTCTAAGCCTGCTCGGATCAGGACCAGCCATCTTCCACCCGGATCCCCCATTTTCCAGTAGCTAGGCAGGCACACCCAGAAGCTGCCCCAGGCACCATGTAATCCCATCAACGGCCAATATCCAGAGACTATAAAACCAAGCTCCCGGATATAACTAGACATCTGATAGCCTAGTTCTCCCTCTCCAAGAACCTGGCAAGCTACCAAGAGTTTCCTGCCCACACAGGAGAGCCTGGAAAGTTCTCCGTGGTGTATTCATATGTCAAAAACATTAACTGTGAGGGCCCCGCCCTGTCCAGTAGGTAGGACCCTTTGTGGGGCTGAGGAGGGGACGCAGCCGAATGAACAGACGCAGAGACAGAAGGAGGAGGAGAAAAGGAGAGAGCTTTATTCACTGGCAGCTACAGCATTTTATACTTGCCTGCTGGGAGGCAGGTAGTGGTATGCGTGCCCAGACCTCGTACAAACAGTAGTCAATCACAGATCGCGACATGTTCATCTATCATGTCAGGCACAGGTGTCAGCTAGTGGAATGGTAAGGTCAGTAAGGTCAGTAACGGCGACCTTGTTAGAGAAGTTTTAATTAGGCCCCTGTTTGAGAAGTGCCAGGCTCTGCCTTACTTGAACATAAGAGCCAGGATTGAAATATGGCTTCCTACAATTAACAATGATAGGTCTCGTTCCCCTGACCCTGAAGAGCCTCTAATGAGACACTGTTGGGAAGGATGAGTAAAGTGAGGCTGCTAAAATTTCAAGGTTAGGACAAATGAAGACGTTACTGGGCCCACTTGAGCAAATCGGTGATCAACGGGATGACAGTGATACAGTGAAAAAAACAGCTATTATTTTCTCATGATACATTTCAAGCATCCAAAGTCCATATGTGGGCACAGTTAATCACAAGCACAGTTGCATCGTTGCTGAAAATTATCAAGTGCCAAGAATGCAGATGACTTGGGCCATGTTTCACATTCTGAGGCCCCAGTTCATTAGGACATCTGAAAATTAAAATATTGCGGTTGGGCACTAATGCTTGGACCATTTAATTTGGTTTCTGAAGCAGCTATGAGCAGAGGCATCAGCCTATGGACACAGCCGGTGTGTTCTTATTCTGATGGCCCAGAGGCCTCCTCTCTGGTGTAGAATCTATGGAACACTCTCCATAGGAGGCACGAAGATGGGTTGAGAAGTCTACGTCAGGAGTCAGAAGCCCTCTGCTCCCTGATATTTTGCCCATGCTCACCTTTCATTCCCTCCTCCTTCCTGAAAATCTTTCTGAAATTACATTCATGTCATGTGAGGATGAAACAATCTAATACTTAACTCTTCGTGACACACAACCCTCTTCATTCCAGTCCCCTGTTAGTCATTACTTCCCAACTAGTTGAGCAGTTTATTTAGAAGGGGAGGCGTTTTGGTTCTTATTTACTGGACTGATAATATGTATTATAATATCTATTTCAAACATGTATAAAAAGTCTCTAACAGAATCACTGGCACAAGCCTCTGAAATCATTTCAGCTGCTGTTATCAGGAAACAAACAACCACTAGATGGGAGACAGAACCCAGAACTGACAAGGCAGAGCCTGGATCTTAGAAGTTCTGGGACAATAACTGAATCAGTGTCCCTTGGTCAATAGGTGTAGCGGGTCCTGTGGGTATGAAGGTAAACATGTGAAGGTAGCTCTCAGAGGCTGAGTTTTACACAAATGATCATTTTCTCTGCAGTGTGAGCACAAGCTGTCTGCTGTAAATGTTTGTGGGGGCACCAATGGTCCCCATATCTGCTACTGACATCATGACTTAATTTCACTATGATGATTAGTAGAGATGATAAACCATCACTGAATGTGAAACGAGGTCCCAGGAGGGGAATTAGATGAGAGTATAAAGAGACCAGGGAAATACCCTCTGTCCCCACTGTCACCCACAAAGGAGAGCAAGTGAGGACAAGGGGAGGAAGGGACTCCTGCTGACAGGAGGAGGTACTCACCAGAAGTGACCCTGAGGGACCTAGACCTTTCCTCTCCAGGCTTCCCAGAGCAAGAGAATCCCGTGTGTGTGGTGTGAGCCTCCAGCCTGTGTGTTCCTGTGAGGGAGGCTGAGCTGAGGCTTAGCACCTGGCACCCTCTGAGCAGGGTCTGCCTTAGGGGCACTCAGGGCATGGGGACTTCACTGTTCTCCCCACCCTCACTCCTCACTGCTCCTACAGCTGAGGAAGGAGAATCAGGATTCATTCTTGGCTAATTGGTTGAGAGTCTTACATTGCCCATACGTGATTCTTCCTTCAGGCAAAGACATTGTGTCCAGCAGACAGCAGGGTCTCTCACAGCTCAATATCAGACACCAGGGAAGGTGAGGTAGGAAGGAGCAGTGTGAGGGCCCTGCCCTGTCCAGCAGGTAGGACCCTTTGTGGGACTGAGAAGGGGACGCAGTCGAATGAACCGACACAGAGACGAAAGGAGGAGGAAAGAGAGAGAGCGAGTGAGCGTTTATTCACTGGCAGCTACAGCATTTATACCTGCCTGCTGGGAGGCAGTGGTATGGTATACGTGCCTGGACCCCCGTACGGGTAGTGGTCAATCATAGATAAACAATGGCGGGGCAGTAAGATCAGCAAGGTCAGCAATGGCAGGAAATTTAAGTAGGCCTCTGTTTGAAAGAAGCCAGGCTCTGTAAAAATGGCTCCTTACGTCTGGCTTCCTATATCTGGCTTCCTACATCTGGCTTCCTACAGAGCAGGACTCAAGTTTCTCTATTATGAGGGAAAAAGGTAAACATTTATCCCATTTTTATCCTATCAAGGTTATGAAGCCTTGTCACTAAGAGGGGGTAATGTTTTCTCTCTCAAACTCATTGTACATAAACATAATGAATTCAATTCACTAGGTCCAGGAAAGGGTAATTTCTAGTACTTGTTTCTAACTATATGAAATGTGTATTAACCTGATACCAACAGACAGCAAAGAATTGTTGACTCCCATGAGTGTCTTAAAATCTGAGACTTTGAATATCTGAGCAGGAAAATATCTCATACTGGACATGTGGGAGATGGAGATGCAACATGGCCAGAGTTTTCCAAAGGATGATGTGGACACATTTTCATGGGAATAGAGTATCTGATGCATAAGAAGTCAATTACTATTAAAAGATAAAGGAATAAATGCCCAGTTATTCCACATGAAGACTGAAAAAAAAATTCCTGATCAAGCCTCTATTTTAAGAGCAACCCCCTTTTTTCTATATATAAAACAAACATTGGTTGTTTTATATATAGAAAAGAAAAAACAAAGTCAGTTCACTAAAATAAAAGGTGCCCCTCCTTAGCATGTTTTGACACCCATGCACCCACCCCTGTCTTTGCATGTTGTCTTGGGAAAGGATCTATGTTTGAGTCTGATATAAAAGTCAGCCCTGATCTTACCTTCACTCACCAGGACTCCTCAGGTCAACTTCTCAAAACGAGGTTCCCTGCTCAGGTCCTGGGGCTGCTGATTCTCGGGATCCCAGGTAAAGACAGAGGACATGAGAAATGGAAACAGTTCAGCAGGGGAGTGTGGGGGATTCTTGCCGCTCTCTTTGTCTCTGTCTCTGTCTCTGTCTCTCTGTCTCTCTCTGTCTCTCTGTCTCTCTCTCTCACTCTGTGCTAGATGATGGGGTAAGTGATGTGATAGTCTGAAACATTCTGGAGGGAACAAGGGTCTGTGCCCTGGAGAGATGTGATGAGAAAGTAGAGATGACACAGTGGATTAGAGGCTACTTTCTCAATTCTAAACTATCTTCTTCATTCCCACAATAAAGATTTGATGTGTAAATACAAAGCTTTTAAGAAATGGCAGTAAGGAAAGGGAATATTTTGGGAAAAATCAGGAAACAATGAAGTTGATCAGATGTGAAAGGAATCTTGCACTATTTTCAATTCTTTTTTAAATTAGGATCCAGAGGTGATGTTGTGCTGACCCAGTCTCCACTGTCCCTGTCCATCATCCCTGGAGAACCGGCCTCCTTCTCCTACAGGTGTAGCAGAGCCTCATACGTTGTAATGGAATTACCTACCTGGGCTGGTTCTATGAAAAACACCAAGGAAACCCCCAAAGGTCCTGATCCACAGAGTTTCTGATACTCAGGTGCCCAGACAGGTTCAGTGGCAGTGGTTCAGGGTCATATTTTACTCTTCAGATGAGCAGGGCAGAACCTGAGTACACTGGAGTTTTTGACTGCATGCAAGTTACGAAGTTTCCTTAACAGTAATGCAGGCCCCAACACTAACCTCCCTGCATGGCCAGGGCCAGATGCCCACACTTGTTCTTTACTGGTGAGCAGACAGCAGTCTCTGAGTCAGTGAGGGGAAGGCATTGGGGCCCTCTGGGAGGAGGCTGCAGCTGAGGGCTTTGGACCATGAGAGCCCCTGCTGGACTGCAGACAAGCCACATTAAGACCTGGTAAGCGTACAGGCCTGGTGTGGCAGAGCAGCAGGTATGCAGGGGGATGTGTGCTGTGAGTGAGCTTCACAGTAGGAGTGACTGACAGCTGATGGAAAGCACCCTCCCTGCCTCTCCCACATTTGTAAGGGAAATGTTACTACCTAAGTATCAGGCGAGTGATACAGTTTTTCCAAGAAGATCCTAAAGCATAATGGAACTACTGTGCTATGCACATTTGCTTCATATGCAGTTGAAGAGATAAGGAAGTGTTTACCTGGCATATGGTTGACCTGGCTGGATCCCTGCACCCCAATGTGTTCCCCTCGAGGTGTGAGGTCTAGGCCATGAATAAGCCTGAGCATTGCAGGATGTGGGCCCTGAACAAACACAAAACTTTTTGGTGAGTGGGGTCATGGGAAGTAGAATGTAGAGTAGGAGTTTCTCTGACACTTGCTCACTGGGACAGACACAGTCCTCTGGGAGCTGAACCCGTGTAGCAGGATGAACAATGGGCAGGCAGGGAACCTTCCTCACTGGGGCCCTTGGGAAGCTGGCAATGGACTGAGGATGGTTTTGCCCTAGGAGAAGGCTGACCCTGAGCCTCCATGCTGCTCCTGACAGACAAGTCACCTGATAGACACTGTCCCTGATCGCAGTTCTAGAGAGGACCCTGTCCTCCAGATCCTGCCCAACACCTGCTGAGTCCCAAGATTCTAGAACCCCCATGTCATTCTGAGCCCTGAGCTGTGTCCAGCCCCTGCTGGCTCACAGAGGCCCCTGTGTGGGGACCTGCCCTTCATGCTGGACTGGGTAGCAGGGGGCCAGCAGGCTGGAGACACTATTGGTTTTATACCTTTGTGAAATTTGTATAAAAGGCAAAACCACACATCAAAACAACTATCAATTTCACAGAAGACAAACAGTAATAAACTGTCTAACACCACCTCTGTCTTACTCCCAGAGAAACTTCCAGTAAATTTTCATTAATTTTCAAACAAAAAAGTTATTCATCATTAACTGCAAAGCCATGTAGGAAATGACAGAATAGAGAGAGTGAGAGAGAGAGAGAGAGAGAGAGAAAGAGAGAGACAGAGAGACAGAGAGAGACAGAGAGACAGAGAGAGAGCATCCAGACTTTATGCTTGAAGGTTCCTGCTGATTGGCTCTGAGACAGTCCAGCCTCTGCTCTTCATTGAATGTGGAGGTGCTCACTCACTGTCCTTAATGTCTCTGCCGAACAGTGGCTCACATGTGGGGACCCAGGTTGCAATCACATTGCATTGAATATGGACTTCCTGTGGGCTCTCTGGGAGTGCCCAAGCCACACTAAATTTTGCGCAGTCCTTGTATGTGTGATTGTCTATCGTTTGTGTGTCTGTTTGTTTCATTCTCAACAACTGACACTGATAGACTGAGGTTGAGCGTGACAATCTGATTGACTTATCGAAGCACATGTTTGTATACTCAGGCTTACTGACAGACTTTACAGTATCTGTTCCAAAGACTTGGGGAAAGTCTAATCTCAGCAGCACGGAGATCATCATCAGCTGAAACCTATTAAGTTGCTGTATCAAACAAGGGCCACAAGATGGCAGACAAACCCCACACGTGACAAGAGAGACCCTGAATGCTAGAAACCCTGAGACAGTAACAGGTCCATTGTCAGCAGGGACATGGCTGTGGTGAGAATGTATGAAGGCTGTTAGAGTCTGAGTTGTAGCAAATTTCCATCCATTCTTGCTGTGGGGAGAGGAGTCCTGCCCTGCCTCTCTGCCATGGACTTTTGATCCCCCATCCAGTGCTCAAAATTTGACTTAAGTTCCTCTGTGATGTTTCAGAGATGAAGCAGTAGAGTCACTTAAGGTAAATTGAGCTCACAGGAGGGGGATTGGATCGGAATTTAGGGACCCCAGGGAACACTGTGCCCCACCCTTCCAGTCCCCTCAGACAGAAATTCCAAGAGAGGCTTTTGAGGACAAGGAGAGGGAGGGGCTTATGCTGGCAGGAGGAGGGTCTCACAGAAAGTGACCCTGAGGGACTTTGACCTTCACTCTCCAGCCTCCCAGAGTGTGAGAACTCCGTGTGTGTGGTGTGAGTCCCCAGCCTGTGTGTTCCTGTGAGGGGGCCTGAGCTGATGCTTCACACCTGGCACCCTCTGAGCAGGGTCTGCCTCAGGGACATCCAGAGAAGGTCATCCTGGGGCAACTTTCCTCCTTTTTCTTCTCTTCTGACTGCTGAGGAGAACTCAGAAATCATTTTCACCTCGTCAGGCAACACCTTGTTGATGAAACTGTTGGCTGTTTGATTTCAACCAGAAATCCATCACTGAATGAACTATCACCTTGATAGTAAGGTTTTGGGTGTCCTTATACTCTTCAGTCAGATGCCTTGTGGAACACAATATGACCCACCTCCAGTCCCCCTGGCTGTTCCAGGATCAGGTCAGTGTCCCTGCAGGGCCTACATGAGAGTTCAGAGCATCAGAGACTGAATCTAGCTCTGAAGCTTCTGCTCAGCCCATTCCTCCTGAGGCTCTGCAGGATGGTGCAGAGGAAGCTACCACAGGAGCTGAGACAACCTCTGTGTACTGATCCCCCATCTCCTTCTCCCACAGTGGAATGCGCAATCTTAGGGCCTCTGTGACAACAGGATTGTGTGAACACCCTGGAGTCTCATCCTCCTTCTCCCCAACCCTTCCCCTGGCCATCAGAACCACCTCAGGGCAGCTCCTCTGGAGCAGACAGTGCAGGCAAAAGTATGTCTTATTTGAGCTGCTCTCCTGAGTACACACACCCAGTTCATCCGCCTTCACTCTCCTCTGGTGTCCTTTGTAACTGAGGACTCTTTTTTGCCCATTCTGCCACTAGCAACCCTTAATCTGCCCTGTCTCAGTGAGTCCCTGTGCAGGATTGTCCTTTGGTAAGTGGCTGATGGGAATCATGGAGTAGAAATTGGTTAGAAGTTTGTTCATGGGGCATCTGGTGGTCCAGTGAGAGCAGAATGCTGGCAGCCTTAAAAATCAGTGGTGGATTCAGGGTGTGTGTGTGTGTGTTGGGTTGGGGGAGATCTCTCCTTCCTGTGTCAGGTGTGAGGCCTCAAATGGCTCTGGAGGTTCTGTCAGGGCTGTGCAGAACGTGAGGCTCCCTGTGCTGCCCCTCTCTGATGTAAGCATCAGGGGAGGCCCCAGTTAAAGGCTGATCATTTGGAGGAAAACCGTCTCCACTAGAATCCACTATCACTCTAGGGCTCCCCTGGGACCTTCTATGCTACCTTCCGTGGATCTCTGGCCCGTCCAGGACTCTGGATTCCGCAGAAATAGAAAGATGCCAGCTGGGCCAGCAGTTCATGTAGGAGAGTCCTCAGACATTATGAAGCTTGAATTCAATGATTGGAGGGTACATGGCACTTTCAATTTTTTGCTGGGTGCATTCCCAGGGGCATTCTATTGAATGAAGAAACAGTGATTGAATAGGGGTAGTATGCAGGGGGTGGGGAAATCATCTCGAGAGCCTACACTGACTCATCTCACCCAGCACTCTACCCTCACCAGCTCATCAAATTTTAGCCCCTATCAGAGCCTAGATCCCAGGTTGGGATCTCACTCATGCCCACTTTGATTCCCTTCTCTTAGACCTGCAAGTCATTTCTCTGTGGGTTGTACCCTAACCTTAACTTGAATCTCAACGCCTACACCAGGGCTTTCTGAGAGCTGACCAAAATTAGAAGAGATGTGTGGAAAGATAGTACAGTGGGTAGGGTGTTTGCCTTGCATGGGGCCAACCCAATTTCAATCCGTGGCATTCCATAGAGTACTCCATACCTCCACCAACGAGCCTTGCCAGGAGTGATTCTAGAGTATAGTTCTAGGAATAAGCCCTGGAAACCGTTACATGAGGTCCAAAAACAAAACAAAAGAAAAAGAAGAGATGTGTGATATAGGATGTGAGCTGAAGGAGCACGGTGCATTCAAGGGGGATCCTGCGGTAGCAACTCATCTCATCTATCTTCTCTGGACTCATTTACATCTGGTCAGCTCAGAAGGGAATCTTTCAGGTAGAGAGGGACTGAAAACTATAGAAGACTGTCCAAAGATAAAGGTGCATGTTTTGGGAAGGTAGAGAGCTTTTCTAAAAGTGAAGAAAGAAACCCCACAATCTAAGGCTGAGGTGGAAGTGGTGAGACTGTTTCTGATGAATGCATGTCAGCACAGGCTTCTTATCACGGCTTCAAACATTTTGTTTTGTTTTGTTTTGTTTTTGCTTTTTGGGTCACACCCGGGGATGCACAGGGGTTACTCCTGGCTCTGCACTCAGGAATCATCCCTGGCGTGCTCAGGGGACCATATGGGATGCTGGGAATTGAACCCGGGTAGGCCACATGCAAGGCAAACGCCCTACCCGCTGTGCTATTGCTCCAGCCCCAAACATTTTCTGCTGTTAACATACAAGTTTTTCAGTAGGTAGTGATGACATTTCTAAAGCCAAAAATACCAGCATATCAAAGCTAAATAGAAGATTTCATGCCCTCAACTTGGTCCAAAGATGTGATATTGAAGGAGTATACAATTCCTGAGGGGGTCTGTGTGTCTGTGGTCTGACAGAGACTGTCCCTGGGCAAGAGAGAGCAAGAAACCTTGTCCTTACTCTGAGGTTCAGAGGACCCACCCTTCTGTGCTCACACTGGGGCCCTCCTGGGGCCCGGGGAGGAGCATATTCTCTGTGGGCAAAGTTCTGCTTCCCCACAGGGACCCACACCCCTGACTTCCCTGCAGCTGGGTTGGTCCCCCCACACACCCTCCCCCCTCTGCCTGCCCAGCCTGCCCAGCCCCCTCTCATTTGCAAGTCCTCAGAGCACATGCCTGGGCACTCAATAATAGTCTGTGTCACCCTGCAGGGTCAGTGTCTGTCACACCCAGAGTGGACATGAGGGCCCCTGTGCAGCTCCTCAGCTTCCTGCTGCTCTGGCTCCCGGGTAAGGAGGGAAATGAGGGTTTTCATGAAGTTAGGCTGCCTGGCTCTTCAGGGAAATCGTCTAACTTATGATTAAGATAATGATGTGCACTATTTTTTTTCTCAGGTGGCAGGTGTGATATCCAAATGAGCCAGCCTCCATCCGTGTCTGCATCTCTGGGAGACAAAGTCACCATCACCTGCAAGGCCAGTCAGAACATTAACAGTTATTTAGCCTGGTATCAGCAGAAACCAGGGAAAGCTCCCAGGCTCCTGATCTATGGGGCAACCAATTTAGGACCAGACATCCCTCCCCGGTTCAGTGGCAGTGGATCTGGGACAGATTTCTCTCTCACCATCAGCAGCTTCAAGCCTGAGGATGCTGCCACTTATTACTGTCAACAAGGTTATACTCCTCCACAGTGATACGGGCCAATACATAAACCCCCAGAGATCAGCTGTGTGAGGCTGAACTGTGCCAGCTGCTCATCCTGGTGCCTCCACTGCTGAGGGTGTGTCAGATACAGCCAGGCTGTGCAATGAGGGACTGTTCTGGGACATGTTGAAGGAACATCTTTAGGCTCCATTATTCTCAATCTCATCCCAGCGGCACAGACATGACAACAAATCTTCTGATTGAATTTAGAGAGATTATTTTTCTGAAATACGTAGGTGACAGTTTCATTCAGAGTTCACATATGTTGGCCTGGGCATCCTCGAAGGCCTAGAAACCATGCTTTAAAAGATAGTTTTTAATAATAGCACATATTGCAACCCCAGTTGTGAGGACACGTGAGCAGCTTCATAGCCTCACACTTAGGGCATCTCCCAGGTTGTGTCTTCCCTGCCATGATGTCCTATCTAGTGGGCCAGAGGGAGAGACTGTGTCTCACCAGGGGAACAACCCTCACAATCCTGTGGTCTGTAGTGGGGGGGAACATGGAGGAGGGGACTGAGATCTACTCCCTTGACTGAGGGATTTTGATCCTGAAATCTTAATGGGAAATAAAATAATTTTAGTGACAGGAACTGTGGTATACTATCCTGGATACCCTTGAAGTTGTAAAGGGGTATAAACTTCATTCAAGGTGTGTGTGTGTGCAGGGGGAATTCAGACAAGTAAGAGGAAGTATCGGTCACACTCTTGTCCCATTGTTCATCGATTTGCTCGAGCAGGCACCCTACCCATGGCATATTGGATATTTGATAAGAGGAAATATAGAAAGGAAAATGTCCACCCTGTTCTTAGCCCAAAGTCTTATACCGAGGCCTCGTGGGAAATACTCTGGATCACAGTGCCTGAGCTTCCCTGCATGGCCAGGCCTTGACACTCTCAAAGGGAATTTAAGTCTATGGAAATCATTGTTACCCTAGGAAATTCTATATTATTGACGGTATTTTCCTAGCTTTGTTGCCCACAAGCCCACCATTATCTACCAATATTGATTTTCCTCGGATTTAAATTCCTAGAATGGGAACATAAAATATGGGGTGACATTGGTGGGGAAAATGCTGACCTCTTTTCAAAAGACAGACGCCCAGATCTGCATTCCACATTTTTTTTTCCACTTTTCCTCAGCAAAGACCAACCACCTAGAGTCTTTGCAAACTGGTCCCCGCCTGTGTGGCAGGAAGCCCCTGGGCCATGGAATTGCTGTTCCCTGAACACGGCCTCTGAGTTCCCCAGGCCCTGGGCTCTGGCTCCAGCTGAGAACGGGAATGTGGGGGCTCAGGGGCAGGTGCCTGTGACCCGGGCACTGAGATGAGACCTTGGCTCAGCCCGTGCAGTGTCACAGCCCTGCCTGCTCTAGCACATCAATGGCACCAGCAAGACCTTGGGGATAAGATCAACACAGGGACACCCTGGAGTTCAGTCTCTGTTTCTGGGTTCTAGTGCAGCCTGTGCACTAGAACATCCAGCTTCCCTCAGGGGCTCAACAGAGTCTCTATACATGTCCAACAGAACCAGAAACCCGAGAATTTTCCAGATTTTCGCTACGTGTAGCATCCACACTGACACATGTATCACACACAGCTGGCTGAAGGGGACAGGAATATCTGTTGGACCCTCTTGTCTGGGTGATGTGACTGGATTTTAAGGACCAGAGATATTATACAATGTGTAAGGTTCTCTTTTGTTTTGTTTTGTTTTGTTTTGGGGTCATACATGTCGATGCACAGGATTTACTCTAGGCTCATGCATTCAGAATTACTCCTGGCAGTGCTCAGGGGACCATGTGGGATGCTGGCAATCGAACCTAGGTCGGCCATATGCAAAGCAAATGCCCTACCCGCTGTGCTATCGCTCCAGCCCTGATGTGGCCGATATTACTACATAAAATCTCTCTATTAATATGGCCATACAGAGTTGAAAGACTTTAATTGGACTAAACATACTTTTTTAAAATAAGTTCAATAAATTCATTTTAAAAATCATAGTCATATAGAAATCAATGTCTAATACCACCCCCTGTCTTTCGCCAAAAGAAATAATCAATGAGTGTTCGGTAATCATCAAGGATTAGTCATTCATTTTCACTGCTAAGCCCTGTTGGAACAGACAACACAATTTACTTCAAGGACTACAGATAGGGACTTAAGGCACATTTGTTTCATTGTGAGTTTTCTCCATCTCTGTAATTCAGTGCAATTTTCAAATCTCAAGGAAGCCTACAGCTTCTATTTTTACCAGGTCCCCAAGGAATAGGGTCTTCATATTTGTATTGAAAATAACTCACACTAGGCAGATTACAATTACCAACCAAGTGATTTATCCATGTCGGTCTCTGACAATCCAGAGATGTGACATGAACATGGGCAGAGTCTATGATTGACGATGAGCAGCCTGCGTGTGTGGATATTGTTTATTGTTTCCTAAAAGAACATGGTTAGAGTGGAAATAGTCCACAAAGTGTTGAATAGTGTATAGGATAGGACATGGCTGCATCAAAGACATGGCAGAATAGTCTTCAATTACACTAAACTCAAATGTAAAGCAGCTACTGAGTTGCACTGGTTGTATTTCATCTTTCACCACTATCATTATTATGGAGACAGTCAGACATTGGAAAAACATGAGCAATTCTCACGATCAAAATCACTCTACGTTCAGGCATGTAACTGACATAGAAAGCCTGTTTCCTTTGTTTGGGGCCCTGGGTTTGAATCCTAACACACCAAGGAAGCATTATGGGTCAATAGTGGATGAATAGTTACTTTGGGTTTCTCATGAAGTCAGAGAAAAAAATCTTTATGAGTCTTGATCTAGAGAGAATGGCTCCAAGGCCTTCTCAATGATGGATCCAGCAGTGGGTGGGCCTTCAGCATATAGCTTGGGGTCAAACATTCACATAAACAGGTTGAGAAAGCCATTTACAAGAACTGGAGGACTGGAACATTTTGACAAGAGCAGGATGGTTAGCCACAGGAACAGACAGATCAGCCTTCTGATATCTATTGTTATCTCCCCTAGTTGCCCCAGGTGCAGTTAGTTACTTCTCCTTTTATCTTAAGGCCATCAAGCAAGTGGATTGAAACCTAAGCATACATAAGCGCTGTGGAGTTACAATAAAATTGCTTTTGCTCATCTGTGTGTGTGTCTCCCCTCTCCCTATCACTCCCACACCCTCTCCTGTTAAACCCCATTATCTGGTTACTCGGGACAGGACAGCATCCAATGGTGCATCAGAGCTGGGCTGGGTTATCCTAGAGGAGATATAAGACTGGATTAACCACACTAGAGAGGAGCCAGGAGCCTCTGCTCTCTGCCATTCCACCCCCACCTTTACCATTATCCTTACAGGCTCCTCCTCATCTCTGGACCCTGCAACATTTTCCAAAGGAACATCCACCCCATCTCTTGGGGTCACAGCACCAGCACTTACCTACCTGTGATGAACATCTCCTCTCTACCCTGGTTACCTGGTCATCATTTCTCCTCAACTGGTTGACCAGTTTCTTATGAATATGAACCACTTTGTTCCCACATGGTCTAGTTGGAAATTTTCCCCTTGTCACAAACCCCAAGATCGTGATAGTCTCTGGGAGAGTGCATAACCAGGCGTGCAAAACTGTCACCAAAGGAAAAATAAATACACCAAAAAAAGGCTAAAAGTTTAGAGTCTTATATGTAGAGGGTATCAGAGGAAATAGTATAATCAGAAAGTGTCCAGCCTTTGTACTTTCGGGTGCCTGCTGACTGTCTCTGTGAGACACGCGAGCCAATGCTCCTCATGCACCCACTGAATGTATATATGCTCACCAGCTGTCCTAATGTCCCTGTCAACTTAAACACTGACTCACCTGTTGGGTCCCAGTTTGAAGAGAGCAACACTACATTGAATAAACGGCTTCTTGTGAACTCAATGGGGCTGCCCAGGCCACCCTGAATCTTGGACAGTCCTTCTTTGTGTGTTTGTTGGTCTCATTGTGTGTCTGTGTGTAAAAACACAAAAAAGAAAAAGAAAGGGCAATGGCGACTCCGCACCGGGAAAGTTGAAGGTGATGATGAGGCACGTGAAGGAAGGAACGAAGGAACGGAGCCAGGCTAGTTGGTCTTAATCGCAGTTTATTCCATTCCCATTTCCATTCTCCTCTGATTCTCCTCCTGCTTCTTCCTCTCCCATCCTACTTCATTCTCCTTCTCTGGATCTCGATCTCGATCTAGCTTCTCCAGATCTGGCCCTGGGACTGGCCCTGGAATTCGACAACACTCGCCCCCAGCCCCCTCTCACAGCCACCTTAAATCCCCTGTATCAGGCTCTGGATGCAGTGGGCTGTGGGCCGGGGATTATGCATAGGGATGGTTACAATCAAGAGGGGGTAAAATTCTATCCCTTAGGGGATGCTTTCACTAGGACAGAATCTCTCTCAGGAAGACATCCGCCCAAGAGCGGAATCCCATGGGTGTGTTTCCCCTCTCCTTGTCCAACTAACATATAAGTATTCATATTATGAATCATTTTGTATGGACATAGCAAGAGACGCATTAAGCTTATAGAATTACTCTCCCCGGGTCACCTCGATCTCAGACTACAGTGCTCAGGCCAGATTAGTCTTTCCTAGCCTTAGCAGGGCCCTAGTCTCGTTTTTTTTTTTTTTTTTTTGGTTTTTTGGGTCACACCTGGCGATGCACAGGGGTTACTCCTGGCTCTGCACTCAGGAATTACTCCTGGCGGTGCTCAGGGGACCATATGGGATGCTGGGATTTGAACCCGGGTCGGCCGCGTGCAAGGCAAACGCCCTACCCGCTATGCTATCACTCCAGCCCCCCTAGTCTCGTTTTGCTTTTGGATCATGACATGACATGCCCATGACCAAGCTCTTAACATATAGTTAAGCATTAGGCGCTTTGGCCAGGTCCATCTCGATGTCAGGGTAGCACATAACTCACCACTTGCCCTAGGTCCGTCACGTCCCTCGTCGGGACCCTGATTTTGGGGGTGCTAGGAAGCAAGGGCAGCTGAGGCTTAAGTCCAGAAAGCAGATGCCCGGGAGTGAATAATATTTGAAGCCAATTAAATCCCATATTTCATAAGTGTATTAACAACTATCTTTCTTTGTCCACACAAAAAGGATATTGTTTTAAAGTAAACTATTCAAAAGACATAAGAGAGGAGAAAGACAATATTAACTTACAATACAAGTACACTGTCCTAGCAAGGTCTGACCTTACAAATTAACAGAGTTTGATTAGAGGAAGAGCAGATAAACTGTAGAAGTGGTTACAGATGAACAAAAGAATGGGAGTGACTCGGGAGCACTTTGATGAGTGTAACTGATATATCTAAGCTCCTAGTGGTAAGGGGAGCAGGACATACCAATGTAGTCTAGAATTGTTTAGAGATTATTACCAGATAAGCCCAAACTCTGTGGTAAGGGAGAAAGGACAAACCAATGTTATCCAACAGTCTGTTTGTCTCATTCTCTGTGACTGACTCCAATGGACAGAGGTTGAAATTGACAAAACAATGGCCTTACAGGCACATTTCCACGTAGTCTGACTGGGTTTACAGTCTCTGTTCCAAAGACTTGAGGAAAGTCTGACTGAATCTCCCAAAAGCACAACTATTAAGTTGCTGTATCACACAGTGGCCACCAGGTGACAGACTCACACCAGAAGTGACAAGAGAGTCCCTGGATCTGAGCAATACTGTGGTCTCACAGGCCTGTGGTCAGCAGGGACAGGGGCTCTGTGGTGTGGTGGGAAAGTATGAAACCTTCAGAGTCTGAGTTGGAGCCAGATTTTCACCTTTTTCTGCTTCGGAGATAGAAGTCCTGTCCTGCCTGCCTGCAATGGGCTGCTTTTCTGCCCCAACCAGTTTCACAATTGGAGAGAGAGCTGTAGGGTCACTGAAGGTAAAATGAGGTCACAGGAGGGCACAGGTGGGAGTATAGAGACACCAGGGATCCCACTCTGTGTCCACACACCCAGGAGAGGCCTGTGGGAACAAGGGAAAGGAGGGGCTCCTGCTGACAGGAGAAGGTCCTCAAGGGAAGGGACCCTGAGGGAACTTGACCTTCAGTATCCCAGAGTGTGAGAATCCTGGGTGTGTGGTGTGAGCCCCCAGCCTGTGTGTTCCTGGGACGGAGCCTGAGCTGAAGCTTTATACCAGGCACCCTCTGAGCAGGGTCAGCCTCATGAGGACACCATGGAAGTGGTGGAGGACTTTGCCATTCTCTTTATCTTAATGCCTTTGCTGATTTAATTTCAGAGGGAAAGACTCTGAAATTGTTCAATGTTTATTTTTTCAATCATAGCTTAAAGGCTAATAGTCCAACATTGCCCTGGGGATGGAGCTGTTGGCTCTTTTGCTTTCTGATCAGAAAATGCATCAGACTAAATGAATTAATTTCCATGTGCTAATGTTTGGGTTGTCTGCTTTATTGTCCACTAAGATGGCAGTAAGGACACTGTGTGCCCTTCTGCAGCCTCCCTGGCTGTTTCTAGGAGAGGGTCCCTGTCACCTGCAGGGCCACACATTGGGAGCAGCATCTCACCCTGAGATCAGCCTAAGCCAGGGCTGCAGAGAAAGTACATGGCTTGAGGGTTATGCCTTCAATTCAACCAGATGATCCCTGGAAGCACAATTTCCCTGGGTATCAGTAGGGGCATTCCTGGAGGTCTCTAGGACCACCTGGCTGACCTTGGTAGACAGGCATGGGGGTTGCCTGGATATCATGGCGCAATTAGCCTCAAACAGTTCTAAGAGCTCAACTCGTAGTACTGAGCTGTTTGGCTGAACTGGCCAAGTGTTGCCTAGAGTGACCAACACCCACCCCAGCACTGGTCAGGCAGGATCTTCTGCACCATGCCCAGACACACAGACAAAATCAGTATTTGTTCCTAGGTTACTTTTCATTACATTCTATCTGCTGCTCTGTCGGGATTGGGACAGTGAGTGCAGACACATGGCTCTCTCACCATCACCAGAAAAGTGCTCTATGGTCACAGACACCCCCATGGGACACACACCCCACCCACGGAACCTATGCTGAAGTGTCTGTGGACTTGGGGTCCTCAATAGCAACATGACAGGGGACAGCTCTGAAATTTCAGTCTCTTCTCCTCCCACAGACAGCCCCACCCTATCTACTCAACTCCCTTATGGAGTCTGAATATTTGGGTTCTCAGAACTTCTGCTTTAGACTCACTGACCCCAGGTCCTCCTGCATCACACTGGCTGTGGTGGCTGCAGAGTTAACGCCCAGGTTTCTCTGACGTGCTGCCCATTGCTGACCCCAAGTTCTGACCCATCTCCATGAATCCCTGACAGGGTCCTTATTGGTAGGTGTATTGCAGGGAGCAGTTAATAGTATAGGAATTGGATACATATCCTCAAAGGGGCAACAGGATCCATTTGGAACAAGATTCTATACAGAGAGAGCAATGGCATCAGGGAGGGGAGGTCTCTCCTGCATGCATATGAGGCAGCAAATGGCCCTGGAGGGTCCTGTCCTGGGCCCTGCAGGAGGGGAGCCCCGGGAGCTGCTCCTGTCTGAGAGAAGAGCTCAGGGAGACCCTAGTCACAGGCTGATCACTGGAGAGGAAACCGTCTCCTCTAGACTCCATGGTCACTGCAGGGCTCCCCTGGGACCTGCTGCTTCCTGGGAAACATTCCAGACCCTCCCCAAGACAGTCAGTACTTCAGCATGTGTATGTCCTGCTGGGCTAGTGGTTCATGGGGGTCTGGTTTGGTCTGTCGGGTGCTGAATTCAGTGATGGGGGGACTATAGGACACAGCAGGGAGAGCTGGGTTTTAGTTCCAGGGTCAGCCTCTAGAATGAAGGAACAGTGTTGTTGATGTGGTGGTGGGATGGTGTATGATGACATTGATTTGTCTTTTCTGCCTTGCCAGATTCCTCTGTGTTTATTTGTGATTTTTTTTTTGTGCTCTATTGACTTGTAAATATTGTTTTCCTCTTCTCTCTAATCCTTTTCATAGTTTATTCAGAGCAATGTACTTTTTGTATGGCACAGGAAGATAGTAAATGGGATGCTTTTGTAAGATGGGAGTTAATTGACTCTCAGTGATATTTACCTCCTGGCTATCTGTTCTCTCAACTTAAGCCTCAATTGCCCTTACCTTCTAGGCCCCCAAAAGCAGCGTCCCAAAGAGGGACTCAACGGGCCCAGTGCAAGTGGTGAGCTATGTGCTACCCTGGCGTTGAGATGGGCCTGGCCAAAGTGCCATAATACTTAACTACAGGTTAAGAGCATGGTCATGGACAAATTCTGTCATGATCCAAAAAGTATAACTAGAATCGGACCCTGCTAGGGTTAGGAATGTTTAATCTGGTCTGAGCACTGTTGTCTGAGTCTGTGGTGAGATGTTGCCAGGAGAGCTGCCCTATAAGCCTCAATGTCTCTCTTACTGTGCCCATAGAAAAATTACTTATATTAAGATGTTAATCAAGATGCTAGGAAAAGAGGAATACCCCTGGGTTGTGTTTCTGCCCTTGAACCTGATGGGCAGTCAGGAAGGGCTTTTTAATCTTGATTTTGCTACCAGAATGGGTGTAGCATGATCCCAGAGGGTAAGGGGTGGAGAGACAAGTAGGAAGAAGCAGAAAAGGGGCATCAGGGAGTCCTTGGGAGAGAAGCAGTCAGGGTCAGAATCCAGAGGTCAGAGGCAGAGAGAGGATCTGGAGATCTGGGATGGAGGAATGAGGGGCTAGGAAGGAAGAGTGCAGGAGGGGAGAGACGAGAGAGCTGGAGTTGTCGGGAGACAGAGCAGGGAGCAAGATGGAGCACAGAGAGATGAGCAGGAGAGACAGGAGGAGAGAGGAATGAGGGACAGTGTGAGATTAGAATGGGGGGCTCAGAGAGACTGGAACAGGTGTGTGGGAAGAATGGACTAAACGGCAGCTAATCAGCAACCAGCTTGGTCCTCATTCTCCCTTCGCCTGCCCATCGCCAACAGCCATCCCAATTCAGTCAATACATGGCGATTCGAGAGCACCCAACACGGGCGTTGAGAGAGAGCTGCCCAGAGAGCCTGGGAACACACATACTTCTGCATGTGTATTTTTTACAGGACAGGACCCTTAGGATCCCGATCCTGCCTCACACAGCATGGCTCTTTATCCCAGCCCAGAGTGATAGTTCTCCCTGTGTGGTTCTATCTTCACTCCATACTGTATGCCCCCCCATCTTGTGGCACCCTGCATCGTATAGAAATGTTCGTCTACTGTCTGTGATTCCCAAAAACTGTGAGGATGTCTCATTTGCTCTCCTGTATTGTTATCACCTCAATCTTCTTAAGACATTGGGTCTTACATCTAGTATCCGAGAGCCTCTGTGACTGTGGAGCATCATGAGTTTCAAGCAAGAGATACAACTGTGATGGGACAGAGGAAATTCAATCAGAACTCGATCAAGTTGGACTGTCTCACCCACTGCACCCCAAGAGGGGATGAGCCTCACCCAAGAGGGGACCAGCAGAAAAAAACAGGTATGCGAGATCCGTGAGTGAGATCTCCAATCCTCCTTTGATCAGAACTAGGTCTCTGCCCCCAATTCCCCAGCTTTCCAGTAGCTTGGCAGTCACACCCATAAACTGCCCCTGGCACCATGTATTCTCATCAATGGCCAAGACCCAGAGACTATAAAGTAAAGCTCCCAGACAAGAATGATGCAGAATTTTCTGGAGGCGGCCACGCAACCTCTTACACTCCATCTTACTTACTTATCAAAACTATTACGGATTTTTTTAGTTTAAATGTACTTGCTTGTATTCTCTTATCTTGGGGTTAAATTGCTCCAGAATGAAATTCAACAACCTTCACACACTTCCCTTTTATTGTGGTGGGAAGGTGCTTGCTGGTGAGATTGGTGTTCGAATATTATCTGAAATAAACGATTGTGAACTACTTCTATATGAAAATAAAATATATATTTAAAAAAATTGTTAAGTAGCAATTTCTCACAGAAAATAACACCAGCCATTGGTGAAGGAGACTGACACCTCAGCAGACATGAGTTGGGGTCCACATTTGACCCCAGGACCTACATGTCCCAGAGCACCTGCAGATAAAAGCCTGACAGTTCCCGACACTGCAGCAACACAAAAGCTTTTCGTCCATGGGCACCAGCATTGAACTGCTCATCTTGGATGACTGAGTTATTTTCGAGTGACTGTCGGTTCTCTGAGCACTGAAAGAGAGTCCCCCAGCCTAAAAAAAATTAAAGCATAAAATTTTAAACCCTTCCAAAATGCAGTTATATATGTTGGTATTCCAGAACAAAAAGAAAATATCTTTGTCTCAAGTATATCCACAGCTGTGATTTAAAGGAGTCTGTACAATTCCTGAGAATATCTGCCTGGCTGTAGTCTGTAAGAGACTGTCCAGGGGGCAGAGGGAATAAGAAGCCATATCTTGACTCTCAGGAGACCAGGGACCCACCTTTCTGTGCTCAGGCTGGGGCTCTCCTGGGGCTGGGGAGGAGCATGTTTTCTGTGGGCAAAATTCTGCTTCCCCACAGGGACCCACACCCCTGACTGCCCTGCAGCTGGGATAGTCCCCACACACCCTCCCCCCTCTGCCTGCCCAGCCTGCCCAGCCCCCTCTCATTTGCAAGTCCTCAGAGCTCATGCCTGAACACTCAATAATAGTCTGTGTCCCCCTGCAGGGTCAGTGTCTGTTACCCCCAGAGTGGACATGAGGGCCCCTGTGCAGCTCCTCAGCTTCCTGCTGCTCTGGTTCCCGGGTAAGGAGGGAAATGTGGGTTTCCATGAATTTGGACTGCTTGGCCCTTCAGGGAAATTATCTCACTTATGATTCAGGATAATGATGTCCACTTATATTTTTGTATCTCAGGTTCCAGGTGTGATATCCAGATGATCCAGCCTCCATCCGTGTCTGCATCTCTGGGAGACAAAGTCACCATCACCTGCAAGGCCAGTCAGGACATTATGAATGTGTTATACTGGTATCAGCAGAAACCAGGGAAAGCTCCCAGGCTCCTGATCAAGTTTGCAACCAGCTTAGGACCAGACGTCCCTTCCCGGTTCAGTGGCAGTAGATCTGAGAACGATTACACTCTCACCATCAGCAGCGTCAAGCCTGAGGATGCTGCCACTTATTACTGTCAACAGGGTAGTAGTTCCCCTCCCACAGTGATACAAGCCAGTACATAAACCCCCAGAGATCAGCTGTGTGAGGCTGGACTGCCCCAGCTGCTCCTCCTGGTGCTTTCACTGCTAAGGGTGTGTCAGATGCAGCCAGGCTGTGCTGTGAGAGAAAGCTCTGGAACAAGTAGAATGAACATTTTTGTCTCCATTATTCCCCCTCTCATGCCAGCAGAACTGTTGTGACAGTAGATCTGCTGAGTTTATTCATTGTAATTATTTTCCCTCAAGAATATAGGCAACAGGTCAAACAGCATTCATGCAAGAACAATCATTTTAGATGGTCCAGAAACCATTGTTTTAATAGGTACTTTAAAATCTTAATAAAATTTTCCCCACACCCAAATCAATGTCTTTTTACTGGTGCATTCTCACATGGTCAATAAGAACCCTGTCCTGACCTCACAGGCCCCAGATCATCCTGCTCACACAGGGGTCCAGGTGCCTTCAGAGCTGGGCCCTTGTTCTCCTCTTTTTTTTTCTTTTTGGGTCACACCCAGCGATGCTCAGGGGTCACTCCTGGCTCATGCACTCAGGAGTTACTCCTGGCTGTGTTAGGGGGGGACCATATGGGATGCTGGGAATCGAACCCGGGTTGGCCATGTGCAAGGCAAATGCCCTACCTACTGTGCAATTGCTCCAGCCCCGCCTGTTCTCCTCTTTCCTGCCACAGTCATGCTTATTTCTAAGTCTTTGATGTGGATTCCTGTGCAGGACCCTCTTGGTGAGTGGGGTTCAGGGAAGCAGAATGTAGACTAGGAGTTTCTCTGACACTTGCTCACTGGGGCAGACACAGTCCTCTGGGAGCTGAACCCTTATAGCAGAAGCGACAATGGGGTAGGCAGGGAGCCCTCCTCACTGGGGATCCTTAGGAAGCTGGCAATGGACTGAGGGTGGTTTTGTCATAGGAGCAGACTGGCCCTGAGCCTCCATGCTGCTCCTGACAGACAAGTCACCTGATAGACACTGTCCCTGATCTCAGCTCTAGAGAGGACCCTGTCCTCTAGATCCTGCCCAACACCTGCTGAGTCCCAAGATTCTAGAACCCCCATGTCACTCTGAGCCCAGAGCTTTGTCAAGCCCCTCCTGGCTCACCTAGGTCCCGTGTGGGGACCTGCCCTCCATGCTGGACTTGGTGGCAGCTGGACCAGAGGGCTGGGCACATTGTTGGTTTTACACCTTTGTGAAATTTGTGTAAAAGGCAAAACCATTCATCACAATGACTATCAATTTCACATGTAGACAAACAGAAATAAACTGTTTAACACCACCCTCTGTCTTACTCCTGGAGAAAATGCCAGTTAATTTTCATTAATTGTCAAACAAAAAATTAATTCATAATTAACTGCAAAGCCCTGTAGGAATAGGCAGCACAGAGAGAGAGACAGAGAGAGACAGAGAGACAGAGACAGAGACAGAGAGAGAGTTTGTCCAGACTTTACCCTTGAAGGTTCTTGCTGATTGGCTCTGAGACAGTCCAGCCTCTGCTCTTCATTGAATGTGGAGGTGCTCACTCACTGTCCTTCATGTCTCTGCCAAACAATGGCTCACATGTGAGGACCCAGGTTGCAATGACATTTCACTGAATACGTGGCTTCCTGGGAGCTCCCTGGGAGTGCCAGGCCTTGATAACTCTTCATAGTCCTTGTATGTATCATTATTTACCGCTTGTGTTTCTGTTTGTTTGATTTTCAGCAACTGACACCGATGGACTGAGTTTGAGGGTGACAATCGGGTTAACTTTAGCAGGTAGTTTTGTGATTAACTTTAGCAAGTTATGTTTTTGTATACTCCGGCTTGCAGACAGGACAGACTTTACACTGTTCCAAAGACAGGGAAAGTCTAATCGCAGCAGCACAGGTGAAACCTATTAAGTTGCTGTATCAACAATGGCCACAAGATGGCAGACAAACCCCATATGTGACAAGAAAGACCCTGAATCCTAGAAACCCTGAGATAGTAACAGGTCCATTATTGGCTGGGACAGAAAGTGGTGGGAAAGTATGAAAGCTCTTAGAGTCAGAGTTGTAGCCAGAACTTCACCCTTTCCTGCTGTGGAGATAGTAGTCCTGTTCAGTTTCTCTACTATGGTCTTTTGATCCCCAGTGCAGTGCTCAAAATTTGACTTAAGTTCCTCTGTGATGTATCAGAGAAAGAGCGGTAGAGTCACTTAAGGTGAGCTCACAAGAGGGGGGTTAGATGGGAGTTTAAGGACACCAGGGAACACGGCCCCCATCACACCCCCTTGCAGTTCCCATAGGCACAAATTCCAAGAGAGGCTTGTGAGGATAAGAAGAGGGTGAGGCTCCTGCTGACAGGAGGAGGGTCTCACAGGAATTGACTCTGGGGGACATTGACCTTCACTCTCCAGCCACCAAGAGTATGAGAACCCCGTGTGTGTGTGCATATGTGTGTGTGTGTGTGTGTGTGTGTGTATGGTGTGAGACTCCAGCCTGTGTGTTCCTGTGAGGGGGGCCTGAATTGATGCTTCACACCTGGCACCCTCTAAGCAGGGTCTGCCTCAGGGGCACCCAGAGAAGGTCGTCCTGGGGCAACTTTCCTCCTTTTATTTCTCTTCTGACTGCTGAGGAGAACTCAGAAATAATTTTCACTTTGTCACGCAACACCTTGTTGATGAAACTGCTGGTTGTTTAATATAAACTAAAAAATCCATCAACCTGAATGTACCATCACCTTGATAGTTATGTTTTGGGTGTCCTTATGCTGCTCCACTCACAGGCCATAGGGAAAACAATGCGACCCACCTCCTGTCCCCCTGGCTGAGCCTGGTTGTCCTTGGAGGGCCAACATGAGTGTTCAGAGCATCAGAGATTGAATCTAGCACTAAAGCTTTTGCTCAGCCCATTTCCCCGAGGCTTTGCAGGATGGTGACAGCTGCTCTGTCCCCGCCTCACCATCAGAGGAAGCTGCCACAGGAGCTCAGACAACCTCTGTGTGCTAATCCTCCGTCTCCTGCTCCTGTGGTAGAATTCACAGTCCTAGGACTTCTATAACAACAGGATTGCATGAACACCCTGAAGTCTCATCCTCCTTCTCCCCCAGCCCTTCCCCTGGCCATCAGAACCACCTCAGGGCAGCTCCTCTGGAGCAGACAGTGCAGGCAACAGTGTGTGTCTGATCTGAGCTGCTCTCCTGAATACACACACCCAGTTCACCTGCCTTCACTCTCTTCTGGTGTGTTTTGTAACTGAAGACTCTTTCTTGCCCATCCTGCCAGTAGCAACCCTTATTCTGCCCTGTCTCATTGAGTCACTGTGCAGGATTGTCCTTTGGTAAGTGGCTGATGGGAATCATAGAGAAGGAATTAGTTAGAAATTTGTTCATGGGGCATCTGGTGGTCCAGTGGTAGCAGAACCTTGGCAGCCTTAATAATCAGTGGTGGATTGGCGTGTTTGTGTGTTGAAATGGGGAAAGATCTCTCCTGCCTGTGTCAGGTGTGAGGCCTCAAATGGCTCTGGAGGGTCCTGTCAGGGGTCCTGCTGAACGTGAGGCTTCCTGTGCCTCCCCTGTCTGACAGAAGCACTGTGACATTCCCCAGTAACATGGGGAATGGGAGGAAACCCGTCTCCACTAGAATTCATGATCACTGTAGGGCTCCCCTGGAACCTTCTGTGCTACCTTCCATGGATCTCTGAACTGTCCAGGACTCTGGTTTCCTCAGAAATAAAAAGCTACCAGCTGGACCAGCAGTTCATAGAGGAGAGTCCTCAAATATCATGAATGTTGACTTCAATGATGTGAAGGGTCCATGGTGCTTTCAATTTTTTGCTTGTGTGCACTCCTAGAGGCATTGTACTGAATGAAAAAAACTGGTTGAATAGGGATAGTATGGAGGGAGTCGGGAAATCATTACTAGAGTCCACACTGACTCATCTCACCCAGCACTCTACCCTCACCAGATCATTGAAATATTAGCCCCTGTCAGAGCCTAGATCCCAGGTTGAACACTCTATCATGCCCACTTTGATGCTCTTTTCTAAGACCTGTGAGTCGTTTCTCTGTGGGTTGTACCTAACCTTAGTTGAATCTCAATGCCTGCACCAGGGCTCACTGAGAGCTTCCCAAAATTAGAAGAGATGTGTGGAAAGATAGGACAGTGGGTAGGGTGTTTGCCTTGCATGGGGCCAACCCAATTTCAATCCTTGGCATTCCATAGAGTACCCCACATCTCCACCAACAAGCCTTGCCAGGAGTGGTTACTCTGGAAACAGCCCTGGAAACTGTTACATGGGGTCCAAAAACAAAACAAAAGAAGAAGAAGAAGAAGAGATGTGTGATATAGGATGTGAGCTGAAGGAGCACGGTGCATTCAAGGGGGATTCTGTGGTGGCAACTCATCTCATCTATCCCTTCCGAACTCATTTATATCTGGTCAGCTCAGAAGAGAATCTTTCAGGGAGAGAGGGACTGAAAACTATGGAAGACTGTCCAAAGATAAAGGCGTGCATTTCAGTGGTTTGGGAAAGTAGACAGCTTTTCTAAAAGTGAAGAAAAAATCCATAATCTGAGGCTGAGGTGGAAGTGATGAGACTGTTCCTGAGGAACACATGTCAGCACAGGCTTCTTATCACGGCGCCAAAGGTTTTCTGCTGTTAACATACAAGTTTTTCTGTTGGTAGTGATGACATCTCTAAACTCATAAATACCAGCATATCAAAGCTAAATAGAAGACTTCATGCCCTCAAAGATGTGAAATTGAAGGAATGTACTATTCCTGAGGGGTCTGTGTGGCTGTGGTCTGACAGAGCCTTTCCCTGGGCAAGAGAGAGCAAAAAGCCTTGTCCTGACTCTAAGGCCCAGAGGACCTGCCCTTCTGTGCTCACTGGGGAGGAGCACATTCTCTGTGGGCAAAGTTCTGTTGCCCCACAGGGACCTGCACCCCTGACTTCCCTGCAGCTGGGCTGGTCCCCACACACACCCTCCCCCCTTTGCCTGCCCAGCCTGCCCAGCCCCCTCTCATTTGCTGCTCTGTCGGGATTGGGACAGTGAGTGCAGACACATGGCTCTCTCACCATCACCAGGAAAGTGCTCCATGGTCACAGACACCCCCTTGGGACACACACCCCACCCACAGAACCTATGCTGAAGTGTCTGTGGACTTGAGGTCCTCAACAGCAACATGACAGGGGACAGCTCTGAAATTTCAGTCTCTTCTCCTCCCACAGACAGCCCCACCCTATCTACTCAACTCCCTTAAGGAGTCTGTATATTTGGGTTCTCAGAACTTCTGCTTTAGTCTCACTGACCCCAGGCCCTCCTGCATCACACTGGCTGTGGTGGCTGCAGAGTTAACGCCCAGGTTTCTCTGACGTGCTGCCCATTACTGACCCCAAGTTCTGACCCATCTCCATGAATCCCTGACAGGGTCCTTATTGGTAGGTGTATTGCAGGGAGCAGTTAATAGTATAGGAATTGGATACACACCCTCAGAGGGGCAACAGGATCCATTTGGAACAAGATTCTATACAGGAAGAGCAATGGCATCAGGGAGGGGAGGTCTCTCCTGCATGCATATGAGGCAGCAAATGGCCCTGGAGGGTCCTGTCCTGGGCCCCGCAGGAGGGGAGCCCCGGGAGCTGCTCCTGTCTGACAGAAGAACTCAGGGAGACCCCAGTCACAGGCTGATCACTGGAGAGGAAACTGTCTCCTCTAGACTCCATGGTCACTGCAGGGCTCCCCTGGGACCTGCCGCTTCCTGGGAAACATTCCAGACCCTCCCCAGGATACTCAGTACTTCAGCATGTGTATGTCCTGCTGGGCTAGTGGTTCATGGGGGTCTGGTTTGTCTGTTGGGTGCTGAATTCAGTGATGGGGAGACCATAGGACACAGCAGGGAGAGCTGGGTTTTAGTTCCAGGGTCATCCTCTAGAATGAAGGAACAGTGTTGTTGATGGGGTGGTGGGATGGTGTAGGATAACATTGATTTGTCTTTTCTGCCTTGCCACAGATTCCTCTGTGTTTATTTGTGATTTTTTTTGTGCTCTCTTGACTTGTAAATATTGTTTTCCTCTTCTCTTTAATTCTTTTCATAGTTTATTCAGAGCAATGTACTTTTTGTATGGGCACAGGAAGACAGTAAATGGAATGTTTTTGTAAGATGGGAGTTAATTGACTCTCAGTGATATTTACCTCCTGGCTATCTGTTCTCTCAACTTAAGCCTCAATTGCCCTTACTTTCTAGGCCCCCAAAAGCAGGGTCCCAAAGAGGGACTCAACAGACCTAGTGCAAGCGGTGAGCTATGTGCTACCCTGGCGTTGAGATGGGCCTGGCCAAAGTGCTACAATGCTTAACTACAGGTTAAGAGCAGGGTCATGGACAAATTCTGTCATGATCCAAAAAGTATAACTAGAATCGGACCCTGCTAGGGTTAGGAATGATTAATCTGTCCTGAGCACTGTTGTCTGAGTCTGTGGTGAGATGTTCCCAGGAGAGCTACCCTATAAACCTCAATGTCTCTCTTACTGTGCCCATAGAAAAATTATTTATATTAAGATGTTAATCAAGATGCTAGGAAAAGAGGAATATCCCTGGGTGGTGTTTCTGCCCTTGTACCTGATGGGCAGTCAGGAAGGGCTTTTTAATGTTGATTTTGCTACCAGACTAGGTGTGGCATGGTCCCAGAGGGTAAGGGGTGGAGAGACAAGTAGGAAGAAGCAGAAAAGGGGCATCAGGGAGTCCTTGGGAGAGAAGCAGTCAGGGTCAGAATCCAGAGGTCAGAGGCAGAGAGAGAATCTGGAGATCTGGGATGGAGGAATGAGGGGCTAGGAAAGAAGAGTGCTGGAGGGGAGAGATGAGAGAGCTGGAGTTGTCGGGAGACAGAGCAGGGAGCAAGATGGAGCACAGAGAGATAAGCTGGAGAAACAGGGGAAGACGGGAATGAGGGACAGTGTGAGACTAGAATGGGGTCTCAGAGAGACTAGAACAGGCATGGGAGAGATTGACTAAACGGCAGCTAATCAGCAACCAGCTTGGTCCTCATTCTCCCTTCGCCTGCCCATCGCCAACAGCCATCCCAATTCAGTCAATACATGGTGACTCGAGAGCACCCAACACGGGCGTTGAGAGAGAGCTGCCCAGAGAGCCTGGGAACACACATACTTCTGCATGTGTATTTTTTACAGGACAGGACCCTTAGGATCCCGATCCTGCCTCACACAGCATGGCTCTCTATCCCAGCCCAGAGTGATAGTTCTTCCTGTGTGGTTCTATCTTCACTCCATACTGACTGCCCCCCCACAACTTGTGGCACCCTGCATCGTATAGAAATGTTCGTCTACTGTCTGTGATTCCCATAAACTGTGAGGATGTCTCATTTGCTCTCCTGTATTGTTATCACCACAATCTTCTTAAGATATTGGGTCTTACATCTAAAATCTGAGAGCCTCTGTGACTCTGGAGCATCATGAGTTTCAAGCAAGGGATACAACTGTGATGGGACAGAGAAATTCAATCATAAATCAATCAAGATGGACTGTCTCAGCCACTGCACCCCAAGAGGGGATGAGCCTCACCCAAGAGGGGACCAGCAGAAAAAAACAGGTATGCGACAACCCGTGAGTGAGTTCTCCAATCCTCCTCTGATCAGAACTAGGCCTCTGCCCCCAATTCCCCAGTTTTCCAGTAGCTTGGCAATCACACCCATAAACTGCCCCTAGCACCATGTAATCTCATCAATGGCCAAGACCCAGAAACTATAAAGTAAAACTCCCAGACAAGAATGATGCAGAATTTTCTGGAGGCGGCCACGCAACCTCTTACACTCCATCTTACTTACTTATCAAAACTATTACGGATTTTTTTAGTTTAAATGTACTTGATTGTATTCTCTTATCTTGGGGTTAAATTGCTCCACAATGAAATTCAACAACCTTCACACACTTCCCTTTTATTGTGGTTGGAAGGTGCTTGCTGGTGGGATTGGTGTTCGAATATTATCTGAAATAAATGATTGTGAACTACTTCTATATTAAAATAAAATATATATTTAAAAAATTGTTAAGTAAAAAAAAATAAATAAAACTGGCTCAGAGGATTAGGCCCTGTCATGATGTGTATCCCTTGATCATATGATGAGCCAAAAACATAACCAGGAAAATAAAAAATATAATTTAATACATGTAAAAAAAGTGTTAAGTAGCAATTTCTCACAGAAAATAACACCAGCCATTGTTGATGGAGACTGACACCTCAGCAGACATGAGCTGGGATCCACATTTTACCCCAGGACCTACATGTCCCAGAGCACCTGCAGATAAAAGCCTGACAGTTCCCGACACTGCAGCACCACAAAAGCTTTTCATCCATGGGCACCAGCATTGAACTGCTCATCCTGGATGACTGAGTTATTTTTGAGTGACTTTCGGTTCTCTGAGCACTGAAAGAGAGTCCCCCTGCCTAAAAAAAGAAAATTAAAACATAAAATTTTAAACCCTTCCAAGATGCAGTTATATATGTTGGTATTCCAGATCAAAAAGAAAATGTCTTTGTCTCAAATATATCCACAATTGTGATTTAAAGTAGTAGGTACAATTCCTGAGAATATCTGTGTGGCTGTAGTCTGTAAGAGACTGTCCCGGGGGCAGAGGGAATAAGAAGCCATGTCCTGACTCTCAGGAGACCAGGGACTTGCCCATCTGTGCTCACACTGGGGCCCTCCCAGGGGCCAGGGAGGAGCATGTTCTCTGTGGGCAAAGTTCTGCTTCCCCACAGGGACCCACACACCTGACTTCCCTGCAGCTGGCCTGGTCCCCACACACACCCTCCCCCCTCTGCCTCCCCAGCCTGCCCAGCCCCCTCTCATTTGCAAGTCCTCAGAGCTCATGTCTGGACACTCAATAATAGTCTGTGTCACCCTGCAGGGTCAGTGTCTGTCACACCCAGAGTGGACATGAGGGCCCCTGTGCAGATCCTCAGCTTCCTGCTGCTTTGGCTCCCGGGTAAGGAGGGAAATGGAGGTTTCCATGAATGTAGACTTCCTGGCTCTTTGGGGAAATTATCTCACTTATGATTCATGATAATGATGTCCACTTATATTTTTGTATCTCAGGTTCCAGGTGTGATATCCAGATGACCCAGACTCCATCCATATCTGCATCTCTGGAAGACAAAGTCACCATCACCTGCAAGGCCAGTCAGAACATTAACAAAAATTTAGCCTGGTATCAGCAGAAACCAGGGAAAGCTCCCAGGCTCCTGATTCGTTATACAAGCAATTTACAATCAGGCGTCCCTTCCCGGTTCAGTGGCAGTGGATCCGGGACAGATTACACTCTCACCATCAGCAGCTTCAAGCCTGAGGATGCTGCCACTTATCACCGTCAACAGGATGATAAGCTCCCTCCCACAGTGATACAGGCCAGTACATAAACCCCCAGAGATCAGCTGTGTGAGGCTGGCCTGCCCCAGCTCCGCCTCCTGGTACTTTCACTGCTAAGGGTGTGTCAGATGCAGCCAGGCTGTGCTGTAAGAGAAAGCTCTGGAACAAGTAGAATGAACATTTTGTCTCCATTATTCCCCCTCTCATGCCAGCAGAACTGTTGTGACAATAGATCTGCTGAGTTTATTCATTGTAATTATTTTCCCTCAAGAATATAGGCAACAGGTCAAACAGAATTCATGCAAGAACAATCATTTTAGATGGTCCAGAAACCATTGTTTTAATAGATAGTTTAAAATATTAATGAAATTTTCCCCACATCCAAGTGCAATGTCTTTTTACTGGAGCAGTCTCTCATGGCCAATAAGAACCTTCTGATGTGAACTGAGGGAGAAACTGCATCTTGCCAAGGGGTTGGCACCTGCAGATGTTTGGAGGGACAAAGTCATGCTCCCTTGATTGGGGGTATTTGAGACTAAACTGCCACTGGGGGAGGGGAATAAATTTGATGACAGAAACAATGATGTTTTACACTTAATACCCTTGAATGTGAAATACAGTTTAAATCCCACTACACACAGTGAAGATTTGGAGGAAATACAGAAAACCAAGAGATTATATAAAAGAATTAAATTTCAATATTGTGTATGGAGTTCAAAGTCTTGCTTTTTTGTCCTGATGAGAAAATACTCAAAGTCACAATGACTGAGCTTCCCTGCATGCCCTGGCTCAAAAAATTCTCAGTGAATGTAAATGGGGGGAAAAAAATCATCCGAGAGGACAGACCTCACAGTCCTATCCATAGGCTGATGGCTTCTTAGGCAGCCTCACTGGTGCAGCAGCTGTGGGTGTCAGAGTGAGTCTGGAGAGTTCTGGAAGGAGGCATGGAGCTGAATTGACAAGTCTACCTCAGGAGTCAGGAGCCCTCTGATCCCTGACATCCCCGAATTGCGCACCTGTCACTTCATATGCAGCTTCCTCTTCCTTCCTGAAGATTTTTTTTTTTTTGGTTTTTGGGTCATACCCGACGATGCACAGGGGTTATTCCTGGCTCTTCACTCAGGAATTACCCCTGGCGGTGCTCAGGGGATCATATGGGATGCTGGGATTAGAACCCGGGTCAGCCGCATGCAAGGCAAATGCCCTACCCGCTGTGCTATCGCTCCAGCCCCAGAAGATTTTTCTGAAATTAGATCCATGACATGTGAAAATGAAAAAGCTAGCATTTAGCTCCTGGTGATACATATGCCTCCTGAATTCCTTTCTCCCTGTTAATGGTTGCCTCACAGTTAGCTGAGCATTTTATTATAAAGAGAAATCATTTTTAGCTTTGTGATTACAGATTGGCCTTGTGGTGTGTTTTACAGCATGTGTTTCATAGACTGATGTAAAATGTCTCTCTAGAATACTAGGACCAGCATCTGAAATCATTTTAGCTGCTGTACCAGAAAACAGCCACTAGATGGAGGCAGACCCCATAACTAACCATGCAGGGAGCCTGGGTCTTAAAGCACAGAGACAGTAACTGAGCTAGTGTCCCATTATCAGCAGGGACAGTGGATCCTGTGGAAATGATGGGAAATGTGTGGAAGTAGCTCTCAGAGGCTGGGTTTTATTACAACTATTATATTCTTGCAGCGTGAGCAGAAGTCTAGTAGTACCTGTCTGCTGGAAACATTAGTAGAGTTACCTCTTACCCACAGGTCCCAATTTATATTCTGAGATTTTTTTCATCAGGACTGTAGACAGGGAAGATAAACCATCACTTATTATAAAGGCACAAGAGAGAGGATAAGAAGAGAGTATAAAGTGACGCCAGGGAACCCCCTCTGTCCCCACAGGCCCCCATTCAGGAGTAGCCTATGAGGACAAAGAGAAAGGGGGGCTCCTGCTGACAGGAGGAGGGTCTCAGGGGAAGTTACCCTGAGGGAACTTGACTTTCACTCTCCAGTCTCCCAGAGTGTGAGAATCCCAGGTGGTGGGACTGGCCAAGGACATCTCAGCACCAGTAGCCATGAGATAACAGAGGACAGTCACCTCCTGTGAGCCCAAAGACACACACCTCCCTGTTCTGCTGCTCCTGCAAGGGCTGCTGTGGTCTCTGGGACCCTCTCATGGGCCCAGCACCAGGCTCACATCTCCCCCATCCCAGCCGCCCTTCCCAGCCCCTCTCACCTCCTCCACCTGCACCTCCAGGGCTTCTCCTCTGTGTCCCTGATGGAGACTCCAGTGTGTCCGCTCCAACTCCCTGTCCTGACCTCACAGGCCCCAGATCATCCTGCTCACACAGGGGTCCTGGTGCCTTCAGAGCTGAGCCCCTGTTCTCCTCATTCCTGCCACAGTCACGCTTAGTTCTAAGTCTTTGATGTGGATTCCTGTGCAGGACCCTCTTGGTGAGTGGGGTCCTGGGAAGCAGAATGCAGAGTAGGATTTTCTCTGACACTTGCTCACTGGGGCAGACACAGTCCCCTGGGAGCCGAACCCTTATAGCAGAAGCGACAATGGGGTAGGCAGGGAGCCCTCCTCACTGGGGACCCTTGGGAAGCTGGCAATGGACTGAGGGTGGTTTTGCCCTAGGAGCAGGCTGGCCCTGAGCCTCCATACTGCTCCTGACAGACATGTCACCTGATAGACGCTGTCCCTCATCTCAGCTCTAGAGAGGACCCTGTCCTCCAGATCCTGCCCAACACCTGCTGAGTCCCAAGATTCTGGAACCCCCATGTCACTCTGAGCCCAGAGCTGCGTCAAGCCCCCGCTGGCTCACAGAGGCCCTTGTGTGGGGACCTGCCCTTCATTCTGGACTGTGTGGCAGTTGGGCCAGAGGGCTGGGCACATTGTTGGTTTAACATCTTTGTGAAATTTGTATAAAAGGCAAAACCATACATCACAATGACTATCAATTTCACATATAGACAGACAGAAATAAACTGTTTAACACCACCCTCTGTCTTACTCCCGGAGAAAATGCCAGTTAATTTTCATTAATTGTCAAACAAAAAAATTAATTCATCATTAACTGCAAAGCCCTGTAGGAATAAGCAGCACAGAGAGAGAGACAGAGACAGAGACAGAGACAGAGACAGAGAGAGAGTTTGTCCAGACTTTACCCTTGAAGGTTCCTGCTGATTGGCTCTGAGACAGTCCAGCCTCTGCTCTTCATTGAATGTGGAGGTGCTCACTCACTGTCCTTAATGTCTCTGCCAAACAATGGCTCACATGTGGGGACCCAGGTTGCAATCACATTTCATTGAATACGTGGCTTCCTGTGAGCTCCCTGGGAATGCCAGGCCTTGATAACTCTTCATAGTCCTTGTATGTATCATTATTTACCGCTTGTGTTTCTGTTTGTTTGATTTTCAGCAACTGACATCGATGGACTGAGTTTGAGGGTGACAATCGGGTTAACTTTAGCAGGTACTGTTTTGTGCTTAACTTTAGCAAGTTATGTTTTTGTATACTCCGGTTGCAGACAGGACAGATTTTACACTGTTCCAAAGACAGGGAAAGTCTAATCAAAGTTCCTCTGTGATGTATCAGAGAAAGAGTGGTAGAGTCACTTAAGGTGAGCTCACAAGAGGGGGTTTGGATGGGAGTTTAAGGCACCAGGGAACACGGCCCCCATCACACCCCCTTGCAGTTCCCACAGGCACAAATTCCAAGAGAGGCTTGTGAGGATAAGAAGAGGGAGGGGCTCCTGCTGACAGAAGGGGGGTCTCACAAGAATTGACTCTGGGGGACCTTGACCTTCACTCTCCAGCCTCCCAGAGTGTGAGAACCCCGTGTGTGTGTGTGTGTGTGTGTGTGTGTGTGTGTATGGTGTGAGCCTCCAGCCTGTGTGTTCCTGTGAGGGGACCTGAATTGATGCTTCACACCTGGCACCCTCTGAGCAGGCTCTGCCTCAGGGGCACCCAGAGAAGGTCATCCTGGGGCAACTTTCCTCCTTTTATTTCTCTTCTGACTGCTGAGGAGAACTCAGAAATCATTTTCACCTTGTCAGGCAACACCTTGTTGATGAAACTGCTGGCTGTTTAATATAAACTAAAAATCCATCAACCTGAATGTACCATCACCTTGATAGTTATGTTTTGGGTGTCCTTATGCTGTTCCACTCATAGGCCATAGGGAAAACAATGCAATCCTGTCCCCCTGGCTGAGCCTGGTTGTCCCTGCAGGGCCAACATGAGTGTTCAGAGCATCAGAGATTGAATCTAGCACTGATGCTTTTGCTCAGACCATTTCCCCAGAGGCTTTTCAGGATGGTGACAGCTGCTCTGTCCCCTGCTCACCATCAGAGGAAGCTGCCACAGGAGCTCAGACAACCTCTGTGTGCTAATCCTCAGTCTCCTACTCCTGTGGTAGAATTCACAGTCCTAGGACCTCTATGACAACAGGATTGTGTGAACACCCTGGAGTCTCATCCTCCTTCTCCCCCAACCCTTCCCCTGGCCATCAGAATCACCTAGGGCAGCTCCTCTGGAGCAGACAGCACAGGCAAAGGTGTGTCTTATCTGAGCTGCTCGCCTGAGCACACACACTCAGTGCACAAGACTTCACATTTTCTGATGTCCTTTTTAACTGAGGTCTCTTTCTCTCCAATCCTGCCACTAGCAACCCTTATTCTGCCCTGTCTCAGTGAGTCCCAGTGCAGGATTGTCCTTTGGTAAGTGGCTGATGGGAATCATGGAGTAGGAATTGGTCAGAAGTTTGTTCATGGGGCCACCAGTGGTCCAGTGAGAGCAGAACCCTGGCAGCCTGAAAAATCAGTGGTGGATTGGGGTGTGTGTATGTTGGGTGGTAGGAGATCTCTCCTTCTGAGTCAGGTGTGAAGTCTCAAATGCCTCCGGAGGATCCTGTCTGGGGTCTTCAGAATGGGAGGCTCCTTGTGCTGCCTCCATCTGACAGAAGCACCGGGGGAGGTCCCAGTCACAGGCTGATCACTGGGAGGAAACCGTCTCCACTAGAATCCATGATCACTGTAGGGCTCCCCTGGGACCTTCTGTGTTACCGTCCATGAATCTCTCACCCAGCCCAGGACTCTGGAATTCTCAGAAATACAAAGCTACCAGTTGGGCAGGAAATTTATGGAGAAGAGTCCTCGGATATCATGAAGATTGACTTCAGTGATGTGGAGGGTCCATGGACCTTTCAATATTTTGCTGGTGTGCACGCCCAGGGGCATTGTGCTGAATGAAGAAACAGTGAATAAATGGGGTGGGGGTTACAGGTGGGGAAATCATTACTAGAATGTACACTGACTCCTCACCCAGCACTCTACCCTCACTAGCTCATTGGGGGAGTAGCACCTGTCAGAGCCTAGATCCCAGGTTGGGCACTACCTTATGCCCACTTTGATGCCCTTATCTAAGACCTATGAGTCATCCCTCTGTGGGTTATACACTATCCTTACTTGAGTCTCAAGGGAAAGTGGGACTGAAAACCATGGAAGAATGCCCAAAGAGAAAAGAGTGAATGTTGGTGGTTCTACGAAGGTAGAGAGTTTTTCTAAACATGGAGAACAAACCTCATAATCTGAGGTGGAGATGGAATTGGTGAGACTGTCTCTCAGGAATATATTTGGACACAGACTTGTTAACCACGGATCCACAGATTTTCTGCAATTAAACACACATTTCTGTTTGGTAGTGATGACATCTCTAAAACCAATAGGACCAGGAATTCAAAGCTAAATGGAAGATTCCATGCCCTCAATTTGACTCAAAGATGTGAAATTGGAAGAGTCTACAATTCCTGAGAGGGTCTGTATGGCGTGGTCTGACAGAGCCTGTCCCTGGGCAAGAGAGAGCAAGAAGCCTGTCCTGACTCACAGGAGACCAGAGAACTATTCCTTCTGTGCTCACACTGGGGCCCTCTTGGGGGCCAGGGAGGAGGATGTTCTCTGTGGGCAAAGTTCTGCTTCCCCACAGGGACCCACACCCCTGACTTCCCTGCAGCTGGGCTGGTCCTCACACACCCTCCCTGCTCTGCCTCCCCAGCCTGCCCAGCCCCCTCTCATTTGCAAGTTCTCAGAGCTCTTGCTGGACACTCAATAATAGTCTGTGTCCCTGTGGAGGGTCAGTGTCTGTCACACCCAGAGTGGACATGAGGGCCCCTGTGCAGCTCCTCAGCTTCCTGCTGCTCTGGCTCCTGTGTAAGGAGGGATGTGAGGGTTTACTGAATCTAGTGCTACGCATTCTTCAGGGAAAATAATTTAAAGTACAGTAAATGGTGGTGATGATGCATGTTTATATTTTATTTTTTTACTTTTTTGAAGTAACAGATTTTATTTTAGAGGGTCTTAGGGAAAGAGGAAGGGATAAGTAGAAAAGAAAAACAGCAGGAGTAACATGCTCAAAAAAGAACGCGGGCTTCTCCAGGGGTGGAGGAAGCTCTACACACATCCTAGCACTGGACACAAAAGCATGAAAGTACACATCTCAAGGGGGGAGATGCGGGCGACACATGTGCTCGGGCACCACATGTGCTCGGCCATGTGGGCACAAGCAGCACATGGGCTCAGGTAGCATATGCGCCGCGTGTTTATATTTTAATCCCCAGGTTCCCTGTGTGATATCCAGATGAGCCAGCCTCCATCCATGTCTGCATCTCTGGGAGACAAAGTCAGCATCTCCTGAAGAGCCAGTCAGAACATTACCAGTTACTTATGCTGGTATCAGCACAAACCAGGGAAAGCTCCCAGGCTCTTGATCCATAGTGCAACAGTTTAGAACCAGGTGTCCCTCCCCGGTTCCGTGGCAGGGTTTCTGGGACAGATTACACTCTCACCACCGGCAACCTGAAGCCTGAGGATGCTGCCACTTATTACTGTCAACAAGCTTTGAATATCCCTCCCACAGTGATACATGCCAGGACATAAAGCCCCAGAGATCAGCTGTGTGAGGCTGGGCTGCCCCAGCTGCTTCTCTCAGTGCCTCCCCAGCTGAGGGTGTGTCAGATGCAGCCAGGCTGTGCAATGATGGACAGTTCTGGGACATGTCAAAAGAACAGTTTTAGGCTCCTTTATTCTTCTTCTCATCCCAGCAGCACCGGCCTAACAACAGATCTGCTGTTTGAGTTTATAGAGATTATTTTCCTGAAGTCAGTAGGTGGCAATGTCATTCAGAGTTCATATGTGCTGGCCTGGTCACTCTAAAAGAGCTAGGAACCATGTTTTAAAGATATTTTTAAATAATCACACATATAGCCCCTCCAACTGCTTCTTTTTTTAATATTTTTAAAATTTTATTTATTTATTTATTTATTTATTTATTTATTTATTTATTTATTTATAGTGAGCGATAGCATAGTGGTTGGGCGTTCGCCTTTCACACAGCCAACCCGAGTTTGATTTCTCCGCCCCTCTTGGAGAGCCCGGCAAGCTACTGAGAGTATCAAGCCCGAACGGCAGAGCCTGGCAAGCTACCCGTGCGTATTGGATATGCCAAAAACAGTAACAATAAGTCTCTCAGTGAGTGATGTTACTGGTGCCCGCTCGAACAAATTGATGAGCAAGGGATGACAGTGACAGTGACAGTGACTAATTAGTGAGTCACCATGAGGGTACAGTAACAGATTTACACATTTTCATACTTGTGTTTCCCTCATACAATGTTCAAGCACCCCTTCCTCTACCAGTGTCCATTCTCTACCACTAGTGAACCCAGTATCCCTCCCACCTCCTAATCCCAGCCCCCATCTCCCCCCCTCTCCCGCCCCTTCCTCCCAGCCTCTGTGGCAGGGCATTCCCTTTTGTTCTCTTTCTTTCCCTTTGGGTGTTGTGGTCCTCAATAGGGGTATTGAGTGGCCATCTTGTTAAAATGGTCATGATCCCGGAGACACACAAATGAATCTCGTAACCCAGAGGCTTTTGGCAGAAATGTCTCCAGGCTTAATTATTAAAATTTCAAAATTCTAAGATCATACACTATTCATAATCAGCAATAAATAACAAATTATCTAATGTTGCCTTTTCAGCAGGTCTGAACGTTGAAGAAAAATTTCAAATAATAATGGTGGGACTGGTGTTGAAATATTGAATGGAATGAAAGTAGAGGGGGAGTGATGTGGTAATTAATTGCTAAACAGGTAGGGAGAGGGGGTGGGATGGGGGATAAAATGGGGTTTCTGGTGGTGGAAAATATGCATTGGTGAAGGGATAGATGTTTGATCATTGCATGACCGAGACTTAAACCTGAAAGTTTTATAACTGTTCTCACGGTGATTCAATAAATAAATTTTAAAATAATAATAATAATAATAATGACACATATTGCCACCACACTTCTGAGGACACATGAGCAGCACAATGGCCTCACACTAAGGGTGTCTCCCAGGGTGCATCCTCCCCTGCCGTGATGTCCTGTCTGATGTGGTCCAGAGGGAGAGATTGCAACTCACCAGGGGACAAACCCTCACAATCCTGCAGTTTGGGGAGGGGGGAGGAGGGAGCAGGCGGGACGAGATCTACTCCTTGACTGAGGGATTTTGATCCTGAAATCTTAATGAGAAATAAGACAATTTTAGTGACAGGAACTGTGGTATACTATCCTGGATACCCTTGATGTTGTAAAGCAGTGTAAACTTCATTTCAAGGTGGGGAGGGGGGAAATTCAGGCCAGTAAGAGGAAATATAGGAAAGGAAAATGTCAAGACCTTGTACTCAGCCCAAATTCTTATACCCAGGCCTCATGGAAAATATCCTGGATCACAGTGCCTGAGCTTCCCTGTATGGCCAGGCCTTGACGCTCTCAGAGGGAATGTGAATCTATGAAAATCACTATAACCTTAGCAAATTCCACATTATTGATGATATCTTCCCAGTCTAGCTGCCCAAAAGCCCAACGTTTATTTAGCAAAATTGATTTTCCTTGGATTTGAATCCCTAGAATGGGTATTCACAGCAGAGCCTGGAAAACTACCCTTGATGTATTCCATATGCCAAAAACAGTAACAATAATGGGTCTCATTCCCCAGACCCTGAAAGAGCCCTCAGTATGCCAGTGGGCTATACTAACATGCAACATGGACAAATGGAGACGTTATTGGCACCACCTGAGCAAATCAATGAACAACGGGATGACAGTGCTACAGTGCTTTATGCATAAACTCAAATCAATCATAGCAAAAATATAACTCAGAACCAGGAATACCCAGTTAGGGGAGAAACCCAGTTAGGGGAGAAAGTTCAGGGCTTGTGGTTTATGCCTCAATCCATCCAGGTGATCCCTGGCACCACAGTTTCCCCGAGAATATATGGAAGTCTCTGAGTACCACCTGGATGACCTTAGTAGGCCCAGGCATGGGCGGGGTGTGTGCCCTGGTGGCCTCCAGCACCATAAGCCCCTCAAAACTGTAAATCGTGAACTATTACATTGACCTGGTTGGCTCAGTTGCCAAAATTGCCTAAAGGAACAAAACGTACTCCCAGCATTGGTGAGCTGCTACTGCACTGCACCCAGACACACAAATCAAATAATCAGAAAAACGTCATAATTTTATTCCTGGCTATAGTTGCTTACAGTCTATCCTGTTGCTAGGACTGGGACAGTGAGTACAGACACAAGATTCTCACCTTCACCAGGACAGTGCTCCTGGTGACAGATATCCTACCTGTAGCACTTGTAGCAATACCTTTCACCCCAGCTGCTCCTATTCTGGGGCCTCTGTGGTCTTGGGCTCTTTGATAGCAACGTGACAGGGGAACATCTCTGAAATCTCACTCTTCTCCTCCCATCCCTTCCACCCTTCCTACACATTCTTGCGGCATTCATCTGCCTCCCTGAAGGAGCCCAAAGTGTGTGTGTGGATTCTCTGAATTTCTGTTCTGAACCATGACCTCAGATTTTCCTACATCACACTATGGTTGGATGAGAAAGAGTCAGGAAGGCTGCAAAGAGCCACACAGCGTCCTCACTGACATCTTAGTGTACATGCAGAAAGGACAACCCCTACATTAATAGTTGTAAATCAGTTCATTCAGCCTGCTGGGGTGTCTGCAGGTTTGGGGCCCAGGTTTCTCTTACATCCAGAATGCTATTGACCCCAGTTTTTGGTGATTGTGGTTCAGGGAGCAGTAAGTAGGGATTGCTTTAAAAAAGCTCCCTCAGGAGGGCAGATGAGGCCCACAGGGAGCAGGATCCGGCTACAGGAAGAGCAATGGCGGCAGGGAGGGAGATCTCTCCTGCTCAGACAGGTGTGAGGCAGCAAATGGCCCTGGAGGGTCCTGTCCTGGGCCCTGCAGAAGGGGCACCCCAGGAGCTGCTCTTCTCTGACATAAGAACTCGGGGAGGCCCCATCACAGGCTGATCACTGGAGAGGAAACTGTCTCCTCTAGACTCCATGGTCACTGCAGGGCTCCCCCTGGGACCTGCCACTTCCTGGGAAACATTCCAGACCCTCCCCAAGATACTCATTACTTCAGCATGTGTATGTCCTGCTGACCTAGGGGTTTATGGGGGTCTGGTTTGGTCTGTCGGGTGCTGAATTCAGTGATAGGGAGACCAATGGACTATGCAGGGAGAGCTGGGTGTGCAGTTCCAGGGACAGCCCCTACAGTGAAAGAACAGTGATGTTGATGAGGTGGTGGGATGGCACCCTTAGGAACCCGGGTGCTGACTCACGAAGCACAGCTCTATGCAGCCCCAAGGGATTGTTCTTGTGTGGTTGTATCTTCATGCCATACTGACTTCCCACCCCTTGTGCACCCTGTATCCCATAGAGATTTTTGTCCTCTGTCTATGAATTCCATAAACTGTGAGGATGCTCTCATTTGTTCTCCTGTGGTGTTATCACCTCAGTCTTCTCAAGACACTGAGTCTTTCATCTGGTCTCTGACAGCTGCTTTGTTCTAGGGGCAATGAGAGATTTGGGATGAGACATGGGATATTCACTGAGGAGCCAATCAAATTGGATTGTCTCAGCCACCCCATCTGAACACCTTCTCAACTGGTCAGCTGAGGGGTAGAGGAAGGGAAGATAGGAGGAGAGTTCAAGGAGGGCAAGGAATGATCTGTTCTGTGTCCTGAAATAGAGCTGGAAAGGAAACAAGTTTTTGAAGATGGAGAGGGCTGAAGTGGAAGTACTGGGATAGAATCTCAGGTGAAGAAGTTTGGAGGGATGAGCAGGAGAATGGGTTGACCTATTTGGTATTCTGTTGCTTCGGAAAAATTTTTGAATCAAGACCCCCGATTTTGTACAAACCTTTTCATTCCTTGCATTTCTGTCTGCTAATAAAAACAGTTTCTCAGACAAAATAGCACCAGCAATTTGAAAGGAGACTGACACCTCTGCAGACATTACCTGGGGTCCACATGTGAGCACAGGACCCACATGGCCCAGAGCACCTGCAGATAATCGCTTGACAGTGGCCGCCACTGCAGAACCACAATGGCCTTGTGTCCATAAGGCCCAGCATGAACTTCTCAACCCGGGTGTCTGCCTAATGTTCAGAGTGACTGTCAGGTTCTCTGAGCCCTGAAAGAGTCCAACCCGCAATCCCCCCCCACACACAAAAATTAAAAACATAAAATTTTAAGCTTTTCCCAAATACAGTAAAATATATTAGTATTCCACGTCAAAAAGAAAATCTCTTTGAATCAAGTATATCCACAGTGTGAATTAAAGGAGTCTGAACTATTCCTGAGAGGGTCTGTGTGTCTGTGGTCTGACAGAGCCTGTCCCTGGGGCAGAGAGGGGAATAAGCCGTGTCCTGACTCTCAGGAGACCACATGACCTGCCCTTCTGTGCTCACACTAGGACCCTCCTGGGGCCCAGCGAGGAGCATGTTCTCTGTGGGCAAAGTTCTGTTTCCCCACAGGGACCCACACCCCTGACTTCCCTGCAGTTGGGCTGGTCCCCACACACACCCTCCCCCTCTGCATGCCCAGCCTGCCCAGCCCCTCTCATTTGCAAGTCCTCAGAGCTCATGCCTGGACACTCAATAATAGTCTGTGTCACCCTGCAGGGTCAGTGTCTGTCACACCCAGAGTGGACATGAGGGCCCCTGTGAAGCTCCTCAGCTTCCTGCTGCTCTGGCTCCCGGGTAAGGAGGGAAATGAGGGTTTACACGGATTTGGACTGCCTGGCTATTCAGGGAAATTGTCTAACTTATGATTCATTGTAATGATGTCCACTTATATATTTTTTATCTCAGGTGCCAGGTGTGATATCCAGATGACCCAGCCTCCATCCATGTCTGCATCTCTGAGAGACAAAGTCACCATCACCTGCAAGGCCAGTCAGGGTATTTGCATTGGGTTAGCCTGGTATCAGCAGAAGCCAGGAGAAGCTCCCAGGCTCCTGATCTATGATGCAATCAGTTTAGGACCAGTCTTCCCTCCTCGGTTCAGTGGCAGCGGATATGGAACAGATTTCACTCTCACCATCAGCAGCCTGGAGCCTGAAGATGCTGCTACTTATTACTGTCAGCAGGATAATAGTTACCCTCCCACAGTGATACAGGTCAGAACATAAACCCCCAGAGATCAGCTGTGTGAGGCTGGGCTGCCCCAGCTGCTGCACCCAGAGCCTCCCCAGATAGGGATGTGTCAGATGCAGCCAGGCTTGCAATGATGGACAGTGCGGGCACATGTCGAAGGAACATCTTTATGCTCCATTTTTCTTCTTCTAATCCCAGCAGCACAGACATGACAACATCTGCTGGTTGAATTTATAAAGATTATTTTTCTTAAGTAGTAGGTGACTGTCATTCAGAGTTCATATGTAGTGACCTGGTCACTTTAGAATGACTAGAATCCATGTTTTTAAAAGATATTTTTTAATAATCACACATATGCCATCCCAGTTGTGAGGACACGTGAGCAGCTTCATAGCCTCACACGGAGGGCATCTCACAGGGTGCATCCTCCCCTGCCATGATGTCCTGTCTGATGTGGGCCAGAGTCTGTGTCTCATCAGAGGACAAACCCTCACAATCCTGTGGTATGTGGTGGGGGGAGAGCAGAGAGTAGGGGGCTGAGATTTACTCCCTTGTCTGAGGGTTTTTGATTCAGAAATATAATGGGAAATGAAACAATTTTACTGACAGGAGCTGTGGTATACTATCCTGGATACCCTTGAATGTGTAGAGGGGTGTAAACTTCATTTCAATGTATGGCCGGGGGCAATTGAGGCAAGGGATCATTTATAAAAGGAAAATCATCACCCTGTACTTAGCCCAAAGTCTTATGGGAGGCTTCATGGGAAATACCCTGGATCACAGTGCCTGAGCTTCCCTGTACAACTTGGCCTTGAAACTCTCAGAGGGAATGTAAATCTATTGAGATCATTGTTATCTTACGAAACTCCACATTATTGATGATATTTTCACAGTCTTGTTGGCCAGAAGCTCACCATTTATCTAGTAATACTGATTTTCCTTGGATTTGGCTCCCTAAAATAACTGTCACTGTCACTGTCATCCACTTGTTCATTGATTTGCTCGAGCAGGTGCCAATAGTGTCTTCATTTGTCCTGTCGCATGCTAGTGTAACCTAATGGAGTCTGCTCGCTCCAGGACACGAAGAGCACATTGCTGTTACTGTTTTTTGCATATTAAGTACGTCACAAGTAGCATGCCAGGCTCTGCCATGCAGTAAAATAAATAAATAAATAAATAAATAAATAAATAAATAAAATAAATGATGCAGCAGTGCACTCCAGGAAAAATTGTGTCACTCATTCCGGGAGCATTCTTTTATAGTCTCTGAATCTTGGCCGTTGTTATGAATAATCAAACTTGTTATGAATAATCCACTAAAAATGATCCAAAGAAGTTTCCTTAGAGAATGTGTGTGAAGATTGCTGTATTTTCCCCTGTTCCATTAAGCCCTTGTATAAGAAATTACTATTATGCTGTTAAAGTTTTGACACTTGTGTACTTATATATATGCACTTTTTTCTCCCAAAGTTAGGTTACCTTCTACTTTACACCCCATCCAATATGGTGTGCTACTCTTGGTACATCAGTGGTGTAGTCTCATGGCCACAAATGTGCCCTTTATATCGGTATACACCCCATATGTCCGCATGCTTCCTACAAGCACAACCAGGAAATTCATTATTTCATTAATGATCATGCCTTCCCCTATATAACTTAGATCACTTCCCTGTTTAC